>NC_063258.1:6865843-7027026 GCF_019578655.1 Ricinus communis
TTTGCCATACTTTAGTTGAATTAATTGGGCCATGTTAGATTTAAGATCACTGAATTGAGCATTTTCATAAAAAGTAATCCACTAGGCTTAAAGGTTGGAAATCGAAGCATAACTTGTAATTGGGCTAGACTAAGTGAGCTTTGTACGTAATTAATTAGTAAGTTATGTTAATAACTTGGAGTATGGATTGGGCTCTAATAAAATGGGCTAGATTCAAGAGGACCTCACATGTTGTAGTGCTTGATGTGTAATATATAATTGTTGCATTTATAGGGTATAGCCCGTTAAATAATAAAATTAAAGACAAATATACACAAATAACAAAGTTAGCTTCTAGATCCACCTCTAGATTTGTAATGTAAGCTTCCTTATGGAATCGAGAAACGCCACTAATTAGTAAAAGTGTCCTGGTTATTCGAGTGGCGACTCCCATCTCTGTGCTAGTTTCTATGACTAGTTAGCGTGTTTTCAATTAGGTTAAAAAGTCTTGCAGTGCCATAGTCGCTAAAGACACTTGGGTGCACACCCGAAACCGCCGCCCATAATGATATTTTCTAATATAAGTGTAAAGCCTGTATGTTTTTAAGCCTAAGGCCTAACATCACATGTTTTGGCCAAAGGGCTTCTAAAATATAGGCTTAAACACTTATAAGGAAAAATATCTCATATAGAAAGCAATTTCCTAGGTTAGGTTACTACAGTCATTACCGTGGGGCTAAGTCTTAGTATGAGCACGGCTGTTTCAGAGTCCGTGAATTATCAGAGAAGATTGGGAGTTACCACCCGGGTAAAATAATTAGGACAAATAGTAAGGGGCAAATGATGGCGGCTCGAATTCCTCATGTAGAGCCTAACTTTCCCCCTTCCCGAATCAAAGATTTAGGTTCAGAAAGTTAGGTACGTGCTCGGAAGGGGTTAGGCACCCCAACATGCCTAGACACACAATCCAGCTTCTGCTAGACTCTAAGGCTTTCGGTTTCTTCAATCGTACTAACCTAGCTTAGTTGCTACTCATTTTATTACGATCACATTTTCTTATCTTGTTTAAACATGCAAATATGAGAAAAAGAGAAATTAACCTATTATACATCTACTTAAAAGGGAAAGGCACATTAGTGCCACTATTCTTAGGAAGGTACATTGGTACTTTAGATTTTATCTGACATGTGAAGCTGATAAAACAAGAACCGATTTTATTAAATGAATGAGAGATGGAAAACAGGAAGTCATATTGATGAGTTGATTTATTTTAATTGTCATGCAAGGTGATCAATCAACCTAAGCATACCATAATGAAAGGAAATGAATGAATTAATGGGATACAAACTGGGTAAATAATTATAAAGGGGGAAATCATGTAACACATTAATTAACACTATCATACACATAATCATATAAACACATAAATATAATTGGTCCTAAATTAAAATTAAACATAAACCCTCATTAGGGAGGGTTGAGCCAACTCTAAAGGAGCCAAACCTGTACTATGAAGATAAGAAGTTAGTTCAGCATTCAAATACTAAGATTAACACTAAATAAGTGAAATGACAAGTTTAATATCTAAAATAATCAAAACATGAAGAAAATACAAAATTTATGTATGAAACCTAAAACCAAATTATTTCTAAACAAAACAAAAAGTAAACATGCTCATTTAACCCTAAGTATGTTTCTAATATGCGAATAAAGCACTAAAAAATTATTAATTTAAATAAGCAACCTAGACACATATTAATCTAAGAGTCAACCTAAAGCATGCTTAACAATTCCAAAAGTACTTTGAAACATGTAAAATAGGAGCTAGACCTATTGGGAAAACATTATTCTATCATATACAGCATATCAGAAACCCTTACTACCCATAAACACCTTAAAAAAATATAAGTTTGGAGGCTTCTACAAGCTTACCCTGCTTGGGGTAAGCTTAACCCACATGGGCTTAATGAGAGCCCACCTGGGTTAAGGTTACAAAAGCCTTCAAACTTCTATGTTTTACTATTCTTCAATTGAGAACCTCCAACACTTAATGAAAATAAGGTATATAATAAAAATAGTGATTAATATGTACAAAAGCAAGTTGAACTCCGTAGATTAGGCCCTCGGGGTATAACTTTGATGAATTTTAAAACGTAAAAGGACTTTGAATGGGGGAAAAGGACTCTTAAGCTCCTAAACACACCAAGGGACTCTTAGAACTCTTGGACCTCGTGAGGATACCAACAAGACAAGAACTTTTAGTATGAAAATGGGGTGGTGTGCCTTTGGGTAGGGTAAAATCAATTTTTAGGGAATGAGTTAATTAAAGCAACAAAGAGTTAAATATCACCTGATAATGATCTCTAGATTTAAAGTTTCATTTACTGAGGCAGAAAGCACCCCACTTCACTGCTGCAATGAACGTTGTTCTGCGGGGAAGATGCCATCTTGCCCCTAGTATAAAAGGCACCACCTAACTATCTCGTGCATGTTGTAGAAATTAGCATTTTGCTGTGGAAGACACCATCTTGCCACTTTCATTATTTGATACGACAGGAAGCACCACCTTGCTATTTAGATTTATTGTGAAAGAGTCAGTGTGCATTAAATCCGAGAGGGAAAGCCTTAAATAGCTTTATTCAACTGACCACCTCGTCGTTTATTGAAGTTGTAGGAGACACCATCTTGCTACTTTGATTGAAGCAAGAAGCACCACCTCACTACTGATAAATGAGCCCCTGTAGGGAAGAAACCATCTTGCCCATAGGATAAGAGGCACCACCTCGCTATTTGCTCAGGTTATAGGAGACACCATCTTGCTAATTTTGTTAAAGTTGTAGGAGACACCATCTCGCTACTTTGATTGAAGCAGGAAGCACCACTTCAATGCGTTGATAAACAAACCTCTATAGAGAAGACACCATCTTGCTCCCAGGATAGGAGGCACCACCTCGCTATTTGCTCGAGTTACTTAGTAGAATAGGAGGCACCACCTCACTGTCTGCACTTATTACGGGAGACACCATCTCACTATTTGTATAATTGTTTTTAAATGATAGCTGCTTGGTAGAACAAGAGGCACCACTTGATTGTTTGCACTTATTACGGGAGACACCATCTCACCACTTGTATGATTGCTTGTGGATGCAGAGTTTATGGATAGTGCGAGCAACTTGGCCCTCTTGCTTTGGAGAGTGAACAAAGTGAAGTTGAATAAAGCAATTTTCTATAAAGAAAACTTGGACTCAACAATGGTATCCTAGGCTTGAGCTAGTAGGAATGAATGAATAATGTGAATTTTCCCTATGAGGCAATGATTTGATTACCTGAGAGGCAGTGGATTGTTTGAGTTATTCCTGTAAAGTGCTTTGTATCAAGTCCTATTTATTCATGAATGCATGTATGCATGATGTACAATGATAGCTTAGTATATATGTGTTTGTGTGTTTTCTTGGTCAGGCGGCAAGAAGACTGCTCGATAATGGCAGTGTCACCGCTGTCTAATCTTTCTGCTGCTGTTTTTATCCATTAGGTGCTTGGCTCTCTATTGCCTTAAATGGATACCCTTACTTGTACTGGATTTAGATTATCGCTTACTTAATGGTCACGGAGCATATATCATGCACAGAAGCATATATGGAAGAATCATTTTGAACATATGTTGTCATCAGAAATACTATTATGATCGATAGTTTAAAGATGAGATATAGCCTCTCTATACGAGCGAGATTAGCCTAAAAGATATGCCAGCACTGTTTAAGCGTGCGTGATATCAGATTCTTCTATCATGGCCCCTTTAATTTCAGCTAAGATTCTATTTGTCTTGGCCACAATTTGGGGAGGAGAGAATGACTGTCTCTAATGCAAGTTCCTCATCCATCAAGTTTTTATTGCCCTATACCCTTTTTTTCTTTATTATTATTATTATTATTATTATTATTATTATTATTATTATTATTATTATTATTCATTTTCTTTTCTTTTCTTTTCTTCGTTCATGCTCTAATGTTTGCCTAAACCGCCCTTTTCGAGTTTTTGATTTAGCGTGCTATTGTCGCCTTTATTTTTGCCTAGATCGGCCTTTGCAGATTTTCCACTTAGTAAGTGAGCCTTAACTTTGCCTAAGCCGCCCCTTTAGGGGTTTTCAACTTAGTATGTATCTCTTTATGTGATTTTCTCTTTTTGTTATTGCTTCTTTCTTTTTTCTTCTTCTTTTTTGAGAGTATGGTGCAAGAGGAGTGGGAGCTACTTACCCCTAATCGCTTTTAGCAATGATGACTTCTTAATCGGTGATTGTGGTTTTTTGCTGCATTTGCCTACAGGATATTTTGCACTTTTGTTAACTGAACATTCTGAGAGATCATCCAGTAAGTATCTTACTATTCAATATGATGTCATCAAACCATTCAATTCAAGTAGAACTGGTGTCGTGTCCAAGGGCTTAACTTAACTTCCATCATTAGTCAGCCTTTTCAAGTTTTTTTATTGACTATTTTCTCTCTTAGATGTCCTAACTTTTGCTAGGTTATTTTCTTTTGCTAGATTATTAGCCTAGCGGGTCCTATTTTTATTCTCTCTTTTTTTTTTTTTTTCCTCATTTCATTTCATTTTTTAATGTAGCCTCTACTGCTACTGAGAAAAACATATTAAAAATAAAAAAAACTCTTAAAGGACATGCATCAACTAATAATTTCAAAGGTTCATACTACTGAAGTTTAAGGCTGTTGTGATACTACAGTCCTAGTACCTTGCAGTTTCCTTCAGCCATTTTCATAAGCATATTCCTTCTTTCCCTGGTATTGTTTATTGCATCAAATATGCCTACCTGCAATAATAAAAAATGAACATAAGTAAGAGTTTAGGTAGATGCCATTGCCGCACATCTCACAACACCAGAACTGTTTATATGGAATAACATACCTAGCCACCTTCTTGCATCCAGGCGATTATATCATCCATGGCCAATGCTGCTACCTAGTAGCATTTGACACATTAAAACTATGTATAAAGGAGAAGGTTAATATGGTGTTGTCAAATCATCTTAGAAACAATAAAATTCATCAATAGCAGCAGTTTGACAACAAATAAATCAGCCTTATGAGATATTGTGTTTATCACAGGTTAGTATCAAGTATCATGTATTCACTATTCAGATCAAGAGATTCCACCTGAACATAAGCCAAATATTGATCCACATAAAAGTCAGCTCTGGTGGCAAGTTTGCTATTCTCTCTCCTTAGGTTCATATCATCTTAAGGCCTTTCATTTTATGATTACAAAATGTTTGATATTTCACTAAATTAAAGTCAATTTCGATTAAGCAATTAACAGTGTAAAAGTAGAAAATAAATATGAAATTGTTATGTTGTTTATTGATCATGGAAGTATATATATATATATATATATATACAATTGGAGAAGTTTTTTTTATTCTAGAATATTCTAATATCTAGAATTATCTCTAAGTAATTATACTCTATTATTCTAGAATATTCTAATCTCTAGAATTATCTCTAATTAATTATACTCTATCTTCTATTAATTACTCCATATTCTATAATATTCTAGATTATTCTACAACACTCCCCTCAAGCTGGAGCATAGATATCAATCATGCCCAGCTTGTTACAAAAGTAGTCCACTCTAACTCCATTCAAAGCTTTCGTAAATATATCCCCTATTTGTTCTCCTGTCTTCACATAACTAGTAGTGATTAGACCCTGTTGTAGTTTTTCACGAACAAAGTGACAATCAATCTCGATGTGATTTGTTCGTTCATGAAACACTGGATTAGCAGGAATGTGAAGTGCAGCTTTATTATCACATCAAAGTCTTGTCGGCAAAGACATTTTTATACCAATTTCCATTAGAAGTTGGTATATCTATATAATTTCACATGTTGCTTTTGCCATAGCTCTGTATTCTGACTCCGCGCTTGATCGGGATACAACATTTTGCTTCTTGCTTTTTCATGAGACTAGATTCCCTCCAAGAAAAACACAATAGCCTATAGTGGATCTTCTGTCCATTTTAGAACCTGCCCAATCTGCATCCGAGAAGCATTCAATTTGAATGTACCCATGATTTTGATAGAGAATTCCTCATCCTGGAGCTCTTTTTAGATAACACAATATTTGTTCTAAGGCTACCCAATGATGAACTGTTGGAGCTGCCATAAATTGACTAACAACACTAACTGAATAGGCAATATCAGGTCGAGTTATTGTAAGGTAATTCAACTTCCCAACTAGCCGTCTATATCTCTCAGGATGCTCAAATAATTCACCATTTTCTATGAATTTCATACTAGGATGCATTGGTGCATTGCATGGTTTTGCCCCCAGTTTTCCCGTTTCTTGCAGTAAATCAAGGACATATTTTCGCTGGGACAGAAAAATACCTTTCTTACTTCTCATTACCTCAACACCCAAAAAATATTTCAGATTTTCCATATCCTTCGTGTGAAACTGGGAATGAAGGAATGACTTAAGTGATGAAATGCCTGTAGAATCACTCCCAGTGATTACAATATCATCCACATATACCACTAACAGAATGATGCCAGATTCCGAGTGTTTACAGAAAATTGAGTAATCAGATTTGCATTTTCTCATCCCAAATATCTCAACAGCTTCACTGAATTTTCCAAACCAAGCTCATGGGCTTTGTTTTAACCCATATAATGATTTGTGAAGATGACATACTTTCCCAGACTCCCCCTGAGCAACAGATCCAGGTGGTTGTTCCATGTAAACTTCTTCCTTAAGATCACCATGAAGAAAGGCATTTTTGATGTCCAGTTGATGTAATGGCCAGCCATGTGTAGCGGCCAGAAAGATGAAAATCTGAACAGATGCCATTTTAGCAACAGGAGAGAAAGTATCAGAATAATCCACTCCATGAGTCTGAGCATAACCTTTTGCTACTAAGCAGGCTTTGAGGCGAGCCACTGACCCATCTGGATTAACTTTGATGGTAAATACCCTTTTACATCCAATCGCCTTTTTGCCTGCAGGTAAATCAACCAATTGCTAAGTACCATTTGCATCTAATGCATTCATCTCTTCTATCATGGCATGGCGCCAACCAGAGTGAGATAAAGCTTCATGCACTGTTTTGGGAATAGTGATGGAATCGATAGAGGCAATAAAAGAATAGGAAGAAGGTGACAAATGATCATAAGATACAAAGGAAGAAATGGGGTAAGTGCACTGACGCTTACCTTTCCGAATGGCAATAGGAAGGTCCAAGTCGAGAGAAGGATTTGATGATGAAGAAGCCATAGGTACAGGACATGAATCGCTGGAAACCGGCCTTCTGGAATAGATATGGTGAATAGGTGGTTGCTGAATTTGTGGTGGATTAGAGTCTGCAGCTACTATGCTGGTAGTCAATCATCATCCTCAGCTTGTTCTAAAGAAGGAGATACAGAGAAAAACTGAGTGCTTTCGAAAAAAGTAACATCAGTAAATACCAAGTATCGATTAAGATCAGGACAATAACAATGATATTCCTTCTGAAGACGAGAATAACCAAGAAAGACACACTTAAGAGACTTAGGATCTAATTTTGTAATATGAGGACGGACATCTCTAACAAAACATGTACACCCAAAGATTCGTGGTTCGATAGAAAATAAAGGTTTATTAGGAAACAGAATACTATAAGGAGGCTTACCATGAAGGACAAAAGATGACATACGATTGATTAAGAAACAAGAGGTTGAAACCGCATCAGCCCAGAATGATTTAGGAACTTGCATCTGAAATAGAAGAGCTCTAGCTGTTTCAAGGAGGTGCCTATTTTTCCTTTCAGCTACACCATTCTGAGAAGGTGTATTAACACAAGAAGCTTGATAAAGAATACCATTTTGAGTCATGTAAGTTTGAAAAGAGTGGGATAAGTATTCTTTTGCATTGTCACTTCTTAAGTTAAGCACAGAAAGATTAAATTGTGTTTTAATTTCAGCACAAAAATTAGAAAAATGTAAAAATAACTCAGAACGATTTTTTATTAAATAAAGCTAAGTAACACGAGAATAATCATCTACAAAAGTGATAAAATAACGAAATCCAGTTTTAGACACTACAGAACAAAGACCCCAAATGTCAGAATGAACTAACTCAAAAGGACTACTAGCCCGTTTATTGACTCTTGGACCTGAAAACACACGATGATGTTTGGCAAACTGACAAGACTCACAATTTAAAGTAGATATACTAGAAAACTGAGGATATAACTGTTTAGGTAGCGGAAGTGATGGACGACCCAATCGACAGTGAATATCGAACGGACTGAGGGCACTGGAACATGCAATAGGTTTAGGCACCTGAGTATCCAATATGTATAGTCCTCCTGACTCATGTCCTCTACCAATAGTCTTCTTCGTCATAAGATCCACGAAAAGAGCGGTGAGTCGGGAAAAATGAGATACAACAATTTAATGCTCGAGTAAGTTTGCTAACAGAGATTAAGTTGAAGGAAAATTGTGGAAGATGTAAGACAGATGATAAAGAAAGGGATGAAGTTGCATTAATAGTGCCTGAGCTAATAGCACGTGAGGGCGATCCATCTGCTAAACTAACAGTGCTAGAAGAGGAATGCGGTTGAAAAGAGGAAAATAGATTGGGATTACCTGTCATATGATCTGTAGCACCAGAATCAATGACCCATCTTGATGAAGAGGAAAGAAGACATTGACTTGGATTACCTGAGTCGGCAATAGTAGTGATAGGCTGCGAGGGAGACCTTAATGTCTCTTGATATTGAGTGAATTTAACATATTCATCTGCAGAAACCATGATTGTCTTATCAGTTGGTTGAGGAGAAGGAGTTGTAGTAGCTGCAATATGCGCAGACGGATTCCTTTGAAGCCTATTTTGCAATTTCTTGCAAGTTCGTTTTGTGTGTCCGGGCTCATGACAATAGTAGCAGACAACTCCCCCTTGTTCTGGAACCCGATTACTTGAACTTCCCCCTTTATTAATGTTCCTGCTGAATCGCCCAGAATCAGTATTTCGACTGATGAGGGCATTAGTCGGCTGAGATGGAGCAACTAATGGGGTTGATTCATTGCGGACAACCCTACTAAAAGTCTCCTGCAGCGTTGGAATTTGGGGACTGGAAAGAATTTGAGACAAGAAAACTCATTACAGCTATTTGTTCTCGTTGAGCCTATTGGACTGTCACGTCAGGACTAAAAGGCAATAAAACATTAAGCTCCTCATAAGTACACTTAAAGTTCATAAAATAAGCAGTAAGAGATTGATCTTGCTGTTCAGTACGATGAAAGCTCCGGCACACATCATAAATACGAGAGATATTACCTTTACCCGAATACATAAAATCCAGATAATCCATTAATTCCTTAATATACTTCAATAATACATTTATTTAATTTGAAATAAACATTAAGTCATGCAACGAAAAAACATACGTGTCATGCCATGCTTAAATAGAATAATTTTCACACACAACGGGATAGAATACTTCAGTAGAACCCTAATCCCAACACTAACATCTCGATCAATCTCAATACTAACATCTCGACTAACCTCAACTCTAACATCTTGACTCTCTCATTCCAACAGAACTGGCACCCAGAGAGCGAAGCTCAATCAGGGACCTTACCTCCAGTCTGGTCACTTAGATATCACTATCAGTCTTAGCCTTTCGGCTCTCTTAATCCAATAGGTTTGGCGCCTAGAGAGCAAGCTCGATCAGAGTCTTTACCTCCAGCCTGAACACTTGATTTCCAACTAAGCCGGCGCCTAGAGAGCAAGCTCGATCAGGGATCTTACCTCCGGCAAACACACTCTACAAAGCCCAGAGAGCAAGCTCGATCATGACAAGTCCTAATCTTTCCTCCTTAAATTTACCAATTTACCCTTTTTCCATCACTCTCGGATTTACACCGGTACATGCATCAAACTAATATGTTCTACTGTCGTCCCATTCCGTGTCATCATGCAATAATAAAATCAATGATAAAGGAAATAATATATATATATGAATAGTAATCAAAAGCATAATACAAATGAATAATAATTAAATGAACAATTTGAACTTGCAATCAAATAATCACAATAGCTATTCAAACATTTATGCATGACACAAGCATAACCGATATATGACTTTAACTCACAGCTTTGGCGACCTCCTAGCTCTGCTCCGGTGCCTCGGGTGGAGCGAGCCGAACAGACGGATTATCTAATCACGAAAAATAATTTATCAAAACGCTGAAACAATTGACCATTAATCCTAGGTCTAGATTCCTAAGACTAACTGTCTAAGAATCTTGACTCGGGTAAATTCTACCGAAAATTCGGCAGAACCTCCCTTAAAACACGGACGTTTACCCCCGTAAACCGAGCCAAGACCTGCCAGAAAAATACTTCAAAAATTCAACAATTTAGTACAACGGGAGTCGGGTTCCCAAGACTTCACTATTTCTCCCGACTCCCCGCACAACACAGTTCACGACTATGGCAGGCAGTCCGACAAACAATTATTTTAAGTCACTAATATTTTCTAATACACAACACAATTCAATAAACACATAATTATACCAAAGAATTTCCAAAATCAACGGGCCAGAGAAAAATTATCGAGACACTTGATCGCTCGGTCGACTCGCTTCCAGCCGCTGGAGTCCGATCGACGATCCGAACACACCATCGGACTCAAAACGACGCGCTGATGACGATCCTTGCTTCTGATTTTCTGATCCGACCTCCAATCATCTAGAGAGATTTACGGACGATCTCGGCCGTTGATTTGCAAACGGAGTCTGATCGCCACGAAACCGGTGCCATAGTGAAGCTTGAGCTGAGGGGAGTCCGGATATGTCCTCCGATCATCCATCCCCTACCGGAACTCGCCGGAAAAGCCGAAAACACTGGTTGCCCCACTACTTTCTCTCTCCACCGGATCTTCCGCCTCCAGCCACCATTGGCGTCGCCGCTATTGCCAAAAGGAAGCTCTCGCCGAGGGGAGCCGATCACCACCGAGATCGGCCGACAAGGCCGCTGGAAACGGCTAGAATGGCGTCTTGCCGAGCCCGCTTCGCTTCTTCTTGCACTCATGCCCTGACGTCTGCCTGATGCCGTTCGACCATGGACTCATGCCTCCGTCTTCTTCTTCTTCCCGGTCTCTCCTTCTCTCCCCCGATTTCCTTTTCTTTCTTTTCTTCTTTCTCTCCTTCCAATATCGACATTAGGTCCCTGTATTTTTTTTCTTACCTTTTGGTCCCTCAACTTTTTTAATTACTACAATTTCACCCAGCAAAATTTTTAATTAACCCCTAAACTTTTCTTTAGCCTTTCAATTAAGCCCCTAACTATTTAATTTGGGCCAAATTAGAATTATTGAAAATACACAATTACATATATACCCTTGTCGACATATTTATTTATAAAAAAACTAAACTTACAAATTTTCATTAAACCCCTATAATAATAAAATTATACTTTTAATCTTCATCCCAAAATAAATAAATTTTCAATTTATTCCTAACACACAATTAATTTAATTAATCAATTTGCTAACTATTTTCCAACTTAAATTTAATACCGCTAGCTAATTTAAATACCAATTTCCCCAAAAATTCTTTTATAAAAACATTCTTTACAAATTCTTCCATAATTTTCCAATATATAATTTTATTTATATATATTATATATACACATTTGGGGAAAATTTGAATAACCAAAATATAATTTATTTCTCAAATAATTTACTTAATTAATTTCTTAAAGATCCAACTAATTGGGTATAGAAAAATAACTCTTTTAATTGTCCAACATTAAAATTCCACTTAATTAATTTCAATTTAAACCAAATAAAAATAAAATAAAATTAATTTAAATAAAAACTCATTTATTAATCATTATTAATATTATCATTATTAAAAGAAAATTTGGGTATTACAATAATAATAATTAATATTAAAAATATTTAATAAATTTAAATTTTTTATATAATTATTTAACGAGTTGAATACAAATTTAATTTATTTAGCATAATAAATGAATTATTTATAAATCGAGCTTAAATTACTCATGAGCTCAATATTTTTGAAAAGAATCAACCTTAAACTTGAACATAAAAGTTCGAAATTGTTAAAATTTGACTTGGCTCGGTTTGATTATAGACCTATTTATGTATATTTAATTATTTATTATATAAGTGGATAAAAAACTAAAAATTAAAGGTAAAATATATTTGTAAATTTTTAATTCTTGAGTTTTATTTTATTTGATTAAATATTTTATTTTTTATTTTGTTTTGTTAAATATTTATATTTTTCTTTTTACTTTGATTAAGAATTCTTAATTAAAAAAAAATAAAAGTACAATAATCTAATAAAATAAATAAAAATTTCATAAAATTTTAAATAAAAGTGGAGAGTATAAGAGTTAAATAAAAAAATTCAGAAATTTAATAAAATAAAATTTGATACTTTAATAATAATTTTGCTAAATTTAAATTAATAAACTAAAAATTAGTTTTATTAAATTAATATTATTTTGAAGAGTTGAGTTGGCTTTCATCGTCCATTCAAGTTTAGGACTTGTCCAAATTTAATAGAATTAACTAGTATTTTTTCTCTTTAGTTTTGAGTCCGATTATGAATTAAAACACTTAATTTTGTTTAAAAGAAAATATTATTCAAGAGAAAATAAAATTAAAACTCTTGATCAGAATCGATTTTAAATTTTAACCAGTTTGGTTTGGTTTGGTTTGTGATTTGAACCGATTCGTTGGCTAGGTCTATTGGCAAAGGATTGGATTTGGATACGAGAGGAGAAAGGAGAGGAAAGAAAGAGATTGATAACTAATGGTGCAAAATCGAAGAATTTTTGCTTTCTTTGTCATCTGGGTGTTGGCTTTATCGACAGCAACGTAAAGCTAAAACATAGTGTACCCTTTTTGTTTTGGGATGGGCCACGTCCAAGGCACGTATTTTGTACTTGTTTTATATTTGTAGTAAGAATAAAGTTCAATTTGGGCTTGAAGTTCAGATCACCCTTTTTATCTTTTCTAGCCATTTTAATTTAATATTATAAATTTAGCTCACTTTAATCCTTTTTTTCTAGAAAATAGGAGAGTGGAAGGCCATTTTCATGAAATAGTCATATTAAAAAATAAACAATAAATAATAGTTTTTAAATTAAATCTAATAAATAAATAATTATTTTATGAATATATAACAAATATTATTTTATCACTACACCTTACTTTTATAACAACAAGACCACTTTTATCTACAATAACCACCGCTCTATCTATAACAACAAGACCACTTTTATCTACAATAACCACCGCTCTATCTATAGTAACCATCGCCTCTTGAACAATATAACAACAATAACACTATCAACAACAACCATCGTCAATTACAAGTTTGCCACAACTATCATTTCCTGCAATAGGGACAACTGCAACAACCACAATAATAGAAAAACACAACCAACAAGAAACAATAGCAGCGAATAACAACTAGCAAATAAAATCAACAAAATTCATATTTAAACAAAAATAAATAAATTAAAATTGCTTTAAACATAGAACAATTCATTTTCCCTATCTTTCTTATTTTCTCCGAAATTAAATTAAATTAAATTTAGTATATGAATAGTCATATCCAACTTCCTAAAATTCAAAAGCTTAAACACCACAATTGTTTCTCTTTATTTTCGATTTATAAAATCAAACAAAAATAAAACTTTTTATTTTTGTTCAAGAATAGAACAAAAATTTGTAGAAAGAAAAAATATAAGTAGAAATCTGATAATTTTTCTTAATTTCTTATAAAAGAAACCATCAAATTGATGTAGTGCGAATTCATTATTAGAGGAAGCGGTAGAGAGGAGATGTAGTAGCGAGTTCAATTAGTGATAGTTGTTGATTCTTGGATAGTGGTGGTGCATTCGTTTATTTTTTGGTGGTAGATGAGGTTAATAAATCACAATTGTGAAATTCTCTTATGATGGACGGAGCACCAACAATTGGCATATGAGCATCGGTGATTGGAAGGATTTAAGTAGTTTTGATTATGGTGGTGCTTAGGTTGATAAATCGGAGAGACAAAAAGAGAGATAAAAAATAGAAAAAGAAAAAAAATAAAAAGAGCATAAAAAGAGAAAATTAGAAATAATTTTCTTATTAATAAAAAGAGGGGCTCACACTCTTATATGTAAAAGAAGTATAAATGAAACAAAAGCTCTAATAAATTTTGGGTTAAAATAGCCAAAAAGGTCAAAAAGATTTATTTAGTCCTGCTCGAAAAATTTAGTGGCCAAATTGAATTTTATTCTTTTATAATAAACATGAAGGCTTAAAGTGTCAATTTGCTCCCTAAATCTGGAGTCAATGGGCTATTCACCTAGTTTTCAATTTTCTAAACCGCCAATTCACTCCGAAAATTTACTCTATAAAATAATTCAATTTAATCCTTGAACTTTACATAAAATGTGAAAATTCATAAAAAAAAAGAAGTCTTTATTGAGTTATAGTAATTTTAATTTTAAGCGTAATTTAATCCTAATATCTAGTAATAATAATTGAATAATATTATTGTTCAAATTCTTTAGTTAAAAAATATTACTAAATCATATAAGATTATACTTTTACAAAATTAGATTAAAACATTATTAGTAATATTTAATGTTAGTTTCTAATGAAATAATTTAATAACTATTTCAGTCCTAGACTTTGTTTAAATCTTTAAAACTTGGCTTTATGAAGGCGTTGTATATGACTTAATCTTTTTAAAGTAACTTAATTTAATATGCCAAAATTTATTTGAAATATTTATATTATAATTGTAATTTTTTTATAGAATTGTAAAATTATATTTATTTTTTATAAATATAATACATTATCATAGTTTAAATTATTAATTATCTTAATTGGTAATTATTTAGTTGTTAGTAGACATTAAAATCAAATTATTTTTTATATATTCTGATACTTACTATAGTTCAAAGGCCAAATGAATTTTTATTATTATAAATTAAGAACTTTGGCTGGTGTAAGCTAGCCAATTATAACAAGTTACTACGAAAAATTGGTTAGAAAGTCGAAATATGAGTAAATTGCTCATTAACTTCAAGTTCAGGGGCCAAATTTATCTTTTATCCTAAACATGAAAGAAATAGTACTAAAATAGTAACGTTAAAATAAAAAGAAAAATTATGATGATCATTTGTTGATTATAAGTAGTTGACATATTATGGGACGTACATTATTAATTTCTAGAATTTTCACAAATTTATAAAAAATTTAAAATAACTCAATTTATCATTTGGCATAAAAAATAATTTTTGTTCACTAATTTTTTTAGAAGCAACCAAACATTGAAAATCAAAACATCATGTTTTTGAGAAAAAAATATTTTTTGTGAAAAAAGAAGGGAGCCTTAATTTTAAGTTGGTATGCTAAATTGGTATGCTAAATTGGACAAGGATGACTATATTTCAATATTTATTAGTCACGTTGCAAAGAAAGTAATTACTCCATTCTAAAAAGTTATGCACGTAAATTATTAATATTATAAAATTATCATATAAATTATTTAATAAATTATAATAATATAATATTAAATAGTAAGAATCATACTAACGAAGTATTATAATAATAAGAACATGTTAATCTAGATGCTTTGTCACAATGCTGAAGTCTCTAATTTTGATATTGATACATAAATTGAGGTATTGATTTAATGTTTCTCTAAGTGTTGTTGTTAAGAAATCTAGTCTGCTTCAAAATCGCGACCGCACCTTCCATGGTGCAACCGCGAAAATATCAAATTTGTAGACAGAAGGACTTGGAGACTTAAGGTTAAGAATCACAACCGCACTATAAAGGGTGCCACCGTGAAAATGAAGAATTTCGAGGCAGAGATAAAATGCTTACAAAAGTCAAGAATCGCGACCGCACCCAAGAAAGGCGCGATTGCAAATTTCATGAAGTAAACCTTTTAATGATGACACGTGTCAAGCTGCTGTACAAATACATGTCATTACAAACTCTTTTGTGATGACATGTATCAAGCTTCTTCAATATATAACACTTATATATTATACATTATCATTAGTTAGACATTTACAAACTTTTAATTTCGGAAGATGCTAGTGTTCTTACTCGAGGTACAAGTCAAGTCCATCATCGTGCTTGAGTTGATCTTAACGTGTGTGACTTTCTAAGTTCATTATTAATTGGCAATGGTAATTTAATGTTAAACTCTTTAATATTAATTAAAACACTTTAATCAACTAAGGGAACAATTAACTAATTGTCCCTCAATCATTTCCATAAATTATAAGTGACATCTAGCAATATATTATATTTACCTAATTAATAATAAAGGCATTGATCATCCATGAATCCTTTATTTATGATTACCGAGTAATTAAATCCTTCCATTGAACAATATCCCAATCAAGTGAGGATCATGGGATAGTCAAATTAATTAACTTGATTCTATGACCAAATCCAGGATATATCTCGACTAAATATGATTAATGTGAAAACTATTTTTCTATTAATCATAATTACCTTGGCTAAGGATTTCTTAGTCAAGATGTTATCGAATCGCATAGGATATTCTCCTTGTTTACTTAAGGCAATGCATTCCTTGTTGATGAACACCTGCATTTATGCATATGCAATTGGAGTCACTATCTGCAAGTACCCATTCTAGGTATGAACAAATACCTAAAACATAAGCAAATTCCACTTACATATTCATGAGACAACTCCTTCACCTTAGGTTTGAGGATTAGTTACACCATCATAACTTAATAATGAATCAGTGACTTAAGTAAATCATCCATGTGATTCATTATTTCTTCAAGTCATGTTTAGTCCACTCGTCTGAAAAATGACCCATAATAATTAACTTAGTAACTTATTTCTTCAAGTCCTGTTCAGTCCGCTCACACTTTTTGAAAAGAGACATTGGAACTCGAATGGCTCCAGCCATGTGGTACTGATAGGGCGCCTGCTGTCTCAATAGTTAGTGACATCGCATTAATTGTAAAGACTGCCCCCGCGCCGCAAGAGCAACCTCTCACGCTTACCTTGATCGTGCCTAGAAGCTCCTTCGCGCTATCGTCTGCTAAAATTTATCTCAACACCTAAATTGAGGCGCCCTCGCCCTTCTTCGAGCTTTGACATTTTGATTGCCAAGTGTCACGAGATGATTGGACTTCTGTCAGGTGGAATTTTCAACGTCTTGTAAAATTTTGACCTTATGAAAAGTGCCCCTGCGCCTTTGGAGCGCCCTCGCACTTTTGAGGTATATTTACAAGATTTGCTTCAAGGCTAAAGAGTGTTTGGGATAGGCTTGGTTCCTTTGGTGCTCTTTCACATAGACACTCAGTCATGATGTTAGTGATAGCTATCATACCCTTGAAATAAAAGTGTTTGTTTAGGATATGTTATCCTTCAAGAAAAATGAGTTTTTTAAAAGAAGCAGTAAGTGTTTGATAGATCTTGATAGAGAACAAGATAAGTAAACGTTAAAATGGAACAAAGCTTAAAGGTGCTTAGCATAAGATGCATAACCTTAAGTTAATCTTATACACAATTTCATGTATGTAGTAGGATACAACATATTTATAAGAGATGGAGATCTCTTATGAAATATGCAAATAAATTTCATTATTAGTGAAACTACTATATTAAGAATTATTGTCTGACATTAATTCTTAAAGTTGGCATCAAGCCACAAGATTCTATTGTGGAGACCATATTGTTTAACTAAGTGACAATTTTGGTGGACCCATCTAAATGGATAAGATCCATTAATTTGCAAATGAGTTTTTTAAGAAAAACTAATATCAAGGTCTTTACACAAAGGTTAAGCAAAGAAAACTAAATTAGTTACATACTTAATCAAAAGGTTGATTAGTAATGTAATTACAAGTATCAATCTAAATAGAATAAACAAGGGTATATGAAGGGGCTAGTGAGACTATAATAATATTTCCTAATATTGTATGTTGTGGACATATAAATAAAGAGAAAGTGACAAATCCTTTATCATGAGTCTACCAAATGTTATAAATCCATAAAGAGTTAGAACATGCAGTTTACTTTCTAGAATTGAGATCTATAGAGATGGATTCTTTAAAGTAGATGAATGTCCTAAACTTCAAATACATAGACATATATGTTAAAAGGTTTAACATGGAAGAAGCAAAGAAAGATTCTTGGTGATGTCTCATGACATATCTCTTTCCAAAGATATGTGCCGTAAACACTAATTGAGAAAGAGGTCATTAATAAAATAATTTATGTGAAAGCATAATATTCTATTATGTATATATGTCATGTTATGTACTAGACTTTATGGTTATTATAGATGTTGATTATGAATCACATAGAATAAACTCACAAGATAAAATCATTTATTTTTAAAAGGAAAGTATTACTTTTAGAAATAGTTCCAAAAAGATCATTCTTACAACTTGAGCTCAATACATCTCATTAAATTTGAAGCAATATGCGAAAGATATTAGATCTTTAATATTCTTTTTTAAGAATAATGTATGGTTCTTAAGTATTATTGATCTAACGAGTTATATAGACAATATAACAATTTTCAAAGAACTAAGGACTCATCTACGATCCAAAATATTATATTAGAGCATTACCAATAAATAACTTATTAGTATAATATAAAAATAAAACAAATAACCATTAGGGATAATAACATTGATCCTCCAATAAAACCTAGCAAGAACATAATCATCATAAGAAAGAGTTCGATATTGGATACCATGATGATTACCTTTTGTAATGCTTTAATACAAGTGGGAGATATATGTTATTTTATATATCATAATTGATGACATATAATTACACTAAAAGCATTATTTGAATCTTAATGGTACGAGTAGTCATGATATTATCAAGGAATAATCTAAATCGTTAGAGATGAACATCATAGAATGTAACCACAAATATAAGAGAAATTATAAAGTGAGTTTATAATGGTGAGGTTCTCATTACATATGTTCCTAAACTTTGTTCATAGTTGATGTTTGATCAAGAATTAGATATTGAGTGTTGGATATTGATCAAACGCTTGAGACTACCATAATATATTATCACTTAGTAATGAAGTAAGCAAGGAAATATCAACATGTTGTGTGGGATGAACACTGTCATAAGGCCTTTGATAGAATCAAGGAATATCTTCTGAAGCCACCGGTACTCAAGCCGCCGAAGGATGGCAAGCCACTGATCCCTTATTTGGCTTTGGAGGAGAAAGCTATAAGGGTAATGGTAGCGCATTGTGGACCTAATGACATGGAACATGCGGTCTATTATCTCACTAAGAAGTTGCTACCTTACGAGTCGAAGTACAAACTCACAGAAAAGACATGCCTAGCTATGATATAGGCTACAAGGAAATTAAGGCACTACTTCCAGTCTTATAAGGTGTAAGCAATTTTAAAAATAGACCCTCTAAAATACTTATTTGAGACTCCATCTTTTATAAGAAAGTTGGCTAGATGGTTGGTGCTCCTTACAGATTTCGACATTAAGTACATCATTACTAAGGTAGTCAAGAGTAGGGCTGTAACTGAGTTTCTAGCCCAGAACACGATTGAAGGAGACGACCCTTGGGATATGGAATTTCCTGATGAGAATCTAAGGGCAACCGAGATCCAAAAGTGGAAGATGTACTTCGATAGAGCTACGAATGCAAGAGGTGCAAGCTTAGGAGTAGTTTTGATCACGCTAGAAGGGAGATGTTGCCAATGGCCAAAAGATTGGACATTAAAGTGACTAATAACATGGCGGAGTATGAAGCGTGTTTATTTGGATTAGAAGTGGCGGTGGTAGCAAGAGCTAAGCATTTGATGGTTTACGGAGATTCCATGCTGGTAATACAACTAGCTCTCGAGGAATGGAAAGTAAAAGAAGAGAGGTTGAAGTCGTACGTCAATTATCTCAAGACTTTAGTATGGAACTTCTCCAAGTGTTCCTTTGTACACTTGGCTCGGGATGAAAATTAGATGGCGGATGCACTAGCTACTTTGTCATTTGTGTGGTTTAATCCCTCGCAGCTATCGGTGAATCCTTTGGTGATTATAAAATCAGGTGTGTCTTGTTATCAAGGGGATCAAATAATGCAAGTTCAGATGGGACTAGAAGAGAAGCCATGGTTTTACGATCTGCAGAAGTTCATAGAAAGCCAGGAATATTCAGAAGAAGCGACAGCTAAGGAAAGGTACGCGTCACGAATTCAAGCCATAAACTATACCAGCCACAAAGGAGTCTTGATGCTGGCTAAACACGACTAGCAATCTACAGATAAGTGCATTTATCAAATGTAATCTAGCTATGGCAAGTATCAATGTCGTATCACACGGGAACTGAGAAGCTACTACTATGCTATTCTTATTATTTAACCGATCAAAAGGTGGTGAAGATTATTAATTAAAAATGATTGAGAATGCAAATAAAAACTAAATTTTAACAAAGAGAATGAAATTTTGAAAAAGACAATGAAATGAGTTAACCCAATTAGGGATCCTTTTAGCTAGCTAGCTTAAAAATAATAATTTATGAATTGATTGATTAAGAATTGCGATCTGTAGATAATTTCTTAAATGAATTGGTCTCTCTCTCGAGTTAACCAATTCTTAATCCTAAAGATCTAAAGTTGGAATCTCTTCCTAACAATTGATTTTAGAATAGCATTAATCTTTAAATTACCACTAATAAGAATGTCTAGTTCTTATTCCAATAAGTTATTACACTTATCTCTAAGATGCAAATCACTTAATCACACAAGCAGTTGTCCAAACTCAATTGAATTTCTAATTACAAAGGAGTTCTCAAATTAATTCAATAATGAAGAAGAAATAATAGATTTTATTATACTTAAATGAAAACTACAATCTTAAATCAATAATTCAATCAATTAAGCATAAAATAAGCCTAGCATAGCTAAAGATCACCCCCAAATGGGTTTAATAAGATTAGTTACACATGTTCATGATTAAACTAATACAATAATCAAATACAAAATAAACAAGAATAAAAAAGAACATGAACACCCTTTTCTCAAATGGTGGAAATGGTATCCCCTCTTGAATAAATTTGAATCCAATCTCTACAGCTCAAGATCTCCTCCTTCTTGAAGTGGAATTCATCTCCGTTTCCCTCTTCTTGATCGTCTGAAAGGTTGCTCTTAAAGTTTGTCTTGATACCCTCTATAGTATTCCTCTAGAATCCTCCCCTTTTCTCTTTCTTTTTCTTTTCTTTTAAATCAGGTTTCGGGATCCACCACGGCTTGGATTTGGGCAGTGCTGACCAACATGGCCTGGATCCATACTGTGTTGATCTAAAATTGGAGATCTGACCTTCTTCAGCATGGCTTGGATTTGGGCCATGCTGCTAAGCACGGGCATGCTCCTAGGCCGTGTCACTCTCAAAAATCGTGTTGTAAATCGTTTCTTCTCGCCATGGGTAAGGAATTTCAGCACGCCCTCTGACCCTAATCGTGCTCCTCAGCACGGGCGTGTTGAACAGTCTAACTCGCCCGATTTGTTCGTTTCTTCCTGATTTTAGTCTGATTTCTCTCCAACTTTGATGATGTACCTAGAACAACATCTGAACAGAAAGGAAACTAAAAACAGGGTGATTCTAATACAAAAACACATAATCTGCCCTAAAAATAACTCAAAATCAAGTATGCAAACATGTATAATATCAAGGATATCAAGAATTATATAGAAGAATGGTGTCGGATGTACAGCTCCGACGTGTGACTAAAGTAGAAGCTCAAGTAGTGATGGAAGAAATACACAAAATAATATGCAGGCCTCATATGAGCGGCATAGTGCTAACTAGAAAAATCATTCAGCAAGATTATTACTGGTTAATGATGGAGAAAGATTGCGTAGTGCTAGTAAAAAAATGTCAAGAATGCCAGCTGTACAGTGACTTGAGTCACGTGTCTCCGACCGAGCTGCACAACTTAACGTCTCATTAGCCTTTTGCAGCTTGGGGGATCGACATCATCGGAGAAATAAAGCCTCCTTCAAATGGTCACAGGTTCATAGTCGTAGCAATCAACTACTTCTTTAAGTAGGTCAAACCTGAGTCATTCACCACGGTTGGGGCAAGACAGATGGCCATATTTATAGAAAGGAACCTGATCTGCAGATACGAGGTCCCACACCATGTCGTGACGGATAATGGGGTACAATTCATGGGTGAGATAACAGACCTACTAGCGGAATATAAGATCGAGCATCACAGATCTTCTCCATATAGACCTCAATTGAATGGAGCAGTGAAGCAACTAACAAGAATTTGAAGAAAATACTTTCGAAGATGGTTTGGAATCACAAGGACTGGTCATTTCGATTGCCCTATGCACTTTGGGGATATCAGAAAACTAAGCAAACATCAACTGGGCAAACGCCATACTCTATGGTTTACGAGACTGAGGCAATTTTGCTAGTTGAGCTAGAGTTGAAATGTTTGAGAGTTGTATTGGAGGCTGAAATACCGAAATACCAATGGGTTGAGCAAAGATACCAGCAATATGCTTTGGTTGATGAGAAAATAATGAAAACCCTATACCACATGTAGTTGTATCAAAAAAAGGATAGCTAGGGCATTTAACAAGAAAGTAAAGCCGGGAAAGATCTAGTATTGAAGCATATAAGACCTACTGCATTCGATCCGAGAGGGAAGCTCAAGCCGAATTGGGAAGGCTCGTACTTGGAAAAGAAGATTCTGCCTGGAGGTGCCGCTAAGATCTCAGACCTAGAAACGAATGAGTCACTGAGCCAATCAACATAGATCGTCTCAAGAAATAGCATGTATAAAATAAAAAAAGAAATGAAAAAGAAGAAAGAATAATAGAAAAAATAGCTTACTGATCGAAAAGCCTGAAAAAGCTAGTCAAGCAAAAGTCAGGGCAAAAGAGAGAAAATAATCAGCTAGAAAATCTAAAAAAAGACTGGCTAATGACACGAGTTATATCGTGAGAAATCAAAATGTACCCATATGGGATTTTACTAAATGAATAAAATTGTTTAGAATTGTTATCAAACATATGTATGTCTATTTACTATTTTACGCATTAACTGAAAGAAAAATAAAACTAAAAGTTTTAAACAAAATAAATGAGATCTGAAAAGAAGCATAATTTTTTTATTCTCTTTGCATTTGCATCCAATTCTAGAGTCATCTTTAATTGGGCTAAGCCAGGGGAAGTCCATGATGCTTCCTATAGCCAAATCTACAAAAAGAAGAAAAAAGAAAGAAGACAAAAAAAGAAGAATAAGAAAGAAAAGAAAAAGCTAAGTTTTGAAAACTCGAAAGGGCAACTTAGGCAAAAACAATATCTGCTAAGTTGAAAACGTGAAAAGGTAGCTTAGGCAAAAGTTAAGGCAAGAAAAATAAAAGAAAAAGATTTGGCTGTATGGCCTCCCTATGCGGTCTCTAACCCGTTTTTCGAGTGCTTGATTTTTGGCACGCATAAGAAATGAGAAATGGGGGCAATCCAAAAACCATGTTTTATATATCTTCAAAAGATAAAAGTTTACACAAGGTCTGAAGTTTTACAGAAGATGAAAATACAAGCAAAGGAAAATCAAAAGCCAGAGTTCCCTCCCAAACTAGCCATCTTGTCGTTTAATTCAGCATCCATCCCTTGGGTCTGTAAGGTCGATAGCTGAAGGGTCAGTGCATCAATTCGACACTACTGAGCATCAAGCTAATACTGCCGGTCGTCTAGCTGCCCCTACAGTCCCTCGTGGTCCTTCTAATGAAAACCCAAAAAAGAGAATTAGTTAGGACATTTTATGCATACATGCATACATTTTGCATCTTATAATTTATAATTTATTTTGGTTCTTACCTGCCAATCCTCGCCAAGGACGAAGAACTGTCTCCTTACTGCGCTGACCAGTCAATGTACGTGCTTGAATTGATCCCTCTGAACCTGTATTTGTATATATGTCACTAACCTTTTAGGAAAAAGAGGTGAAAACACAAAATAAAAGAATAAGCTTATGTGGATGCAAGTGCTCGGAATGAACTTAGGTGGAAAATACTGATCCATGGTAAGTCGGTGCTCCATCATATCGTATGGGCTCTAGTATGAGACCATCGGATCAGGGGGAATGAAACCATCCCCGGAACTGCGTCAGACATGGCTATAGGAGGTGCCTAGGAAGTCACACCGGTAGATGAGCCTACAAGATGAGAAGGCCTGCAGTGTCGAGAGGACCATCCTTCAGTCGGATCATAAGCAATAGGAGGCTGGCAGACAAACTGTAAATAAATAAAGAAAGAGCAGTACACAATAAAAGAAAAGAGAGAGAACTCTAAGTGAATCTGAGAAAATACCTAGACAATGGCATCATCACCAAGAGGTAGAGTCCCCAACAATTAGGAAATGAACAAAGTGTAATTCGTCAGCTGCGATCGGATGGTAAGGTCTTCAAGCTCGTCATATCCATTCAGGCACTCTGCTAGCTCCTCTTTGACAAGATCCCTATCTAGAACATGGAAAGTGGAGGAGATAAAGGGACTTAACGCTTGCTGGGACCTCGCTCCTAGCCGTAAATCCTCTTGCTAAGATACCAAGCTCGACATGCAGCCCTACCAGTAGTTCCCTCCTTTGCTCGAGGTCAGCCGTAGACAGTATATAAGGCTCCTATTGGCTGCGCTCCCCCAATCGATCACTCTGAATTTGTGAACGAGAAGAGGTAAGTAACAATATAAATAAAGCACAAATGTAACTAATGAATTGTATATACTATGTCCTAGGTCAAACTGTTGATCCACATCGGTGCATATGGACCTGTGACCACTCTAGTGCGACAGTCCTGCTCGAGCCCCATCGGCTTAGGTGAGGAAAAGCCCATGAAGTACATATGCGCTGTGAGCTCACCACAAGGCCAATCTCCAAGGCCCAAACCTGCAAAATAAAGTGTCAGTATGCACGTTATCTGTATAAAAGAAAGAAACTAAAGAAAAGAAGTTAGAGAAAATTACA
Organism: Ricinus communis; assembly: GCF_019578655.1. NCBI lineage: Eukaryota > Viridiplantae > Streptophyta > Magnoliopsida > Malpighiales > Euphorbiaceae > Ricinus > Ricinus communis. The sequence goes on from NC_063258.1 coordinate 6,890,865, forward strand.
TGGATCACATGCCAGAAGCCACAAATCCTCTTATTACCGTGGATGATGATGTCCATCTAATGATAAGGATATGCGAGAGCCATAGACCTCGAATAGTAAGAAGAGTCCTGGTCCAATTCCTGTAGAGGAGCTAGATAATAAAAGTTCAGCGAGTTCTCTGCGTCTCTAAATAAGGTTGTACCAAAGAGGTACACCAGAAAAGTTCAGGCTATTTGGTCAACCTCCCGACATTTCGAGGAATGAAGCCCCGGTAGTGGAGAGGGATGTACCGATAAGCGATGCATCTCCCATTCTTAAGTGTTGGCAAGAACCCGAGTAAGTCGATGATGAAGCGCTCTCGCATCATCAAAAGGCATAGGCGTGCTAGCAAAGTCGATGCCAGTGATAGCATAAAATGATACGGGAGAGAGAGTCAGCTCATCAATTAGAGTGTGCAAAGGTGTGAGTCGTATCCATCCAGCTCTCAAGAAAAGCATAGACTGAGGTATGATTGACCCTCCCAAAAACTAAAGGAAGTATGGCCATAAACCGACAGAAGCTAGTGTTCGTAATCCTAGTTTAAACCAAGCTAGGCAGCTCGTCAAACCATTCACGCGCGCTATAGAAATTTTCAGCGAACCAGATCGATGCCACATTAGCCTGGAAGGTAAAAGTAGGTATTTGAACATCACAGGTATACAAAAAGACATTGAAGAGGTAAGCATATGTCTATCTGGTGTTATTTTTCACAAAAACCCTAAGACACCTTCGTTTGGCCTGTGCACACCCGATTTGCATTATGTAGAGCTGAATCGGCTCTATACAGAGCCAATTGGCATTGCGTAGTGCCGATTGGCTGTACAGGCTAGGGTTCTGAGTTTTTTCTTAAATTTTCATAATTTCTCATGTATTTTGAGTAAATCACATGCATACCAAGTTTCTAATTCATAGAAAATAAAGTTTAAGCTAAGAAATTACCTCTCTAACGGCTCGAAAAGCGCGATGTGTGCTTAATTTTTCTAGAACAGGAATCTTCTCTCTTTTTACAAGCCCAAGGTCATTTTGGCAAAAAATCGGGATAGAAAACTCCTAATTTGGTGTGACTAGGGTGCGTCTGGTGAATCTAGAAGATGAACTTGCCATTTAGAGACTGATTTTATGGAAGTCAGTTAAGAATTGAGTGAGAAAAACAAAAGAAGAGTAAAAAGGAGCTTTAGAGATAAAACTAAGGACATGGGTAAGGTGAAGAAAGAAATGTGGATAAGCCCATATATATGTCCTAAGGGAAGCGCAAAAATGTCATTTAGGTCCCCAACCTATCAAAATGAAGTTTTAGTCCAAAAGTTGCTGCAAGTGTGCAAAAGACACATAGAAGCCCGACTGACACCTTGAGGGGAAATTTTAGAGAAAATTAAAAGTTTGGTTCCTGACCCAGCAAAATTACATTTTAGTCCCTAGATGAGCCAAATGCTAGTACAGCTTCCAGAAAGCATCAAAATAAATCAAATTGCGCCTCGAGGTGGGAAATTCCAATCTAAGTACCCAAAAGTGGAAAATTATCAAATCGACCCAAAGGGCAAATTGTTTCCTAGAATGGAAAATAGCAAGAGGAAAGTCTCTACAATCCCCAATTCAACAAGTGTATCTCCCAATTCCATGGGCGTGGATCCCAATTTCAATGAACATAGTTCCCAAAAAGCAGGCGAAGTCCTTAAATCCCAAGTAGAGCGAAGTTCTCAACCTAAGTAGGTGAAGTCCTCAACTCAAATGGGCATGGCCCCACATTGAATCAACAATCAAAGCTCGAGCTTATGAGGCGTGGCTTCTACAGCTCACATATACTTTTGCTGTATCCTTGATGTCTGTGATTTGTCTCTATTTGTTTAATGCATTTGCATGCTCATAAATTTTGACAAATCAGGATAGTTGTCAGCCCCTTTTTCTAGGTCTAAATATCGAGGAAAAAATAGAAAATCCTATGATGAAAGTTACTACCTTCTCAGGTTTTAGAAGCTAAAGGACAGACGAATCCTAGGCTAGGGTCGAGGTTAATCCAGTCCGATTATCTTTTTAAAATCAATTTGGATTGTCATAAAAAATTAAGTTTTAGGGTCAAAACATTAGGTTTTACAAGTGCAGGGACCTAATTGAACTTTATAAAACTATCTCTATAGGGCCAATCGACTCTTTGAAGGGCCAATCGGCTTTACATATAGCCGATTGAGTTTTTGGCACTTCGACGTCGTCTTTTATGATGATTTTATGTCTAGATACAGATTCTAGAAGGTTTCCTTGACGACAATGATTGTTTAATTGATAATTATTTAAATTTTAAATAAATAAAATGAGATATTATTGATAATCCTAAAACTAGGCATCTCATGCTTATGGTGTACAGTGACTGCGTACATTTACTTGGCTTTTGAGCATTCACCTACTACACACCAACAAGGCTTTGCTGCTAGTATGGGCAGAAGTAACAAATTCTAGAATTTCCCCTAATTTAAAGGCTTCGCACTGAGATAATACTTCTTGGATAAGATTGAGAGACTCTAGCCCTATTGAGATATAGAGTTCAACCTTAATTCTGAAGGCGATCTAACCACACATAATAGCTTCAAAGCTTAGGTCCAGCTTCAAATTACCATTACTCCTGGATTTGCAAGTTTTAAAAGGACTCGAGAGCTAGCTACTAAATCTTGGAATGCATATGCAAAGAGAAGAAGAACGATGGAATATGCTTCTTTCTTAGATCTCATTTATTTTGCTTAGAGATTTAGCTTAGTTTTTCTTTCAATTAGTGCATAGAGTAATAAACGGACATATATATGTTTGATAAAAATTCAAAAAAATTTATTCATTTAGTAAAGGCCTAGATGGGTGATTTCTCATGATACGCCTCCTATTATCAACTAGTCTTTTCAAATTTTCTAGCTAATTATTTTCTATATTATTTGCCCTGATTTTTGCCTGACCTGCCTTTTTAGGTTTTCTGATCTCCAGGCTATTTTTTCTATTTTATTTATTTTTATACATAGTATTTCTTGAGAAAATCCAGGTTAATATGCTTAGAGAACTTGTTTCCTTCAAAATCTAAGATCTTAGCGGCACTTTTAGGTAGGATCTTCTTCACGAAGTACGAGCCTTCCCAATTAAGCTTGAATTTTCCTCTTTAGTTGAACGCATTATGTCTTGTATATTTCAACACCAAATCACCAGTTATGATTTTCTCTATTTTTACTTTCTTATTAAACTCCCTAGCTATCCGTTTATAGTACAACTGCATGTGGTATAGGGCTTCCATCCTCTTTTCATCCATTAGAGCCAACTGCTGGTATCTCTACTCGACCCACTGATATTCTAGTAATTCAATCACCGATACAACTTTGAAAGATTTCAGTTTTAACTCTACTGATAAGACCACTTCAGTTCCATAAATCATAGAGTAGGGAGTCTACCCTATCGATGTCGGCTTAGTCGTTCAATATTCCAAAAGTGCAAAAGGTAACCACTTGTTCTTCTGCTTTACTCACACATCGTAGTTGGACACCCAAAGCCATCCTTTTGTATAATACTTCCCCATGGATGATCTAGTTCCTGGTTTGGATTTGCAATGCATACCTTTCCTTTGCAGTCACTTCTTCTAGATTGTAATACCCGAAATTTTTATATATTTAATAATGAGTTTCTATTTAAGTTAATTTTAGCTTTATTTTTATTTGGTTTAATTTGAAATGATTTAATAGAAATTTTAATATTAGTCAATTAAATGAATTATTTTTCTATACCCAATTAGTTTGAAATTTTAAGAAATTATTCAAGAAAATTATTTGAGAAATGATTATATTTTGGTTATTCAAATTTTCCCCAAATGCATATTTATATAAGTAAAATTATATATTGAAAAATTATGGTAGAAATTGTAAGGAATGTTTTTTATAAAATTTTTTTGGAAAAATTGGTATTTTAATTGATTAATGGTATTAAATTTTAAGTTGGAAATTTACTATTTAAATTAATTTTGTGTTAGGACTAAATTGGAAATTTATTATGGAATAAGGATTGAGAGTATAATATTTTTATGGGGTTTTAATAGAAATTTGTGAGTTTGGTATTTTTATAAATAAATATGTCGGTTAGGGGTATTTTTGTAATTATGTATTTTCAATAATTAATACCCAGAATTTTTATATATTTAATAATGAGTTTCTATTTAAGTTAATTTTAGCTTTATTTTTATTTGGTTTAATTTGAAATGATTTAATGGAAATTTTAATATTAGTCAATTAAATGAATTATTTTTCTATACCTAATTAGTTTGAAATTTTAAGAAATTATTCAAGTAAATTATTTGAGAAATGATTATATTTTGGTTATTCAAATTTTCCCCAAATGCATATTTATATAAGTAAAATTATATATTGGAAAATTATGGTAGAAATTGTAAGGAATATTTTTTATAAAAGAATTTTGGAAAAATTGGTATTTTAATTGATTAATGGTATTAAATTTTAAATTGAAAATTTACTATTTAAATTAATTTTGTGTTAGGACTAAATTGAAAATTTATTATGGAATAAGGATTGAGAGTATAATATTTTTATGGGGTTTTAATGGAAATTTGTGAGTTTGGTATTTTTGTAAATAAATATGTCGGTTAGGGGTATTTTTGTAATTATGTATTTTCAATAATTTGGATTTGGCCCAAATTAATTATTTAGGGGCTTAATTGAAAGAATAAAGGAAAGTTTAGGGGTTAAATTGAAATTTTGCTTGATGAAATTGTAAGTAATTAAGAAAGTTGAGGGACCAAATTGTAATAAAGAAAAGTTCGGGGGCCTAATGTCGATATTGAAAGGAATGGGATCAGGGAGAGAGAAAGTAGATCGGGAGAGAGAGAGAGAGGGTGATGGCCGAAGAAGAAGAGGAAGGCGGCGGCGTGCGTCGTCGGTGGCGGCTTTGGAAGTCGGGCCGTCGGGCAGGGCCGAGGCCGTTCTCGGTGTTGGCGGTAGAGTAGAGTGGCGATCGGCTCCCTCTCGGCAAGGGCTCTCTTGGCGGTGGTGACGTCAGGGTGGCCGGGAGTTGCAAGATCCGGCAAAGTGAAATTTAAAGTGGCGTACTGACGTTTTTCGGCTTTTCCGTGAGCTCCGACGGAGGATGGACGATCGGAGGACGTATCCCGACTCTCCTCGGCTCAAGCTTCGCATTGGCCTTTGGTTTCGTGGCGATCGGGCTTCGTTTGTAAATCGACGGCCGAGATCGTCCAGAATCTCTCCCGATGATCGGTTGTCGGATCGGAAAATCGAAAGCGGGGATCGTCGTACGTCGTTTCGAGTCCGATGGTGAGTTCGGATACGGAGGCGAGTCGACCGAGCGTCTCGGTAATTTTCTCTGGCCCGTTAATTTTGGAATTCTTGGTTTAATTGTGTGTCTATTGGATTATATTGAGTATTTGATGATATTTGTGAGTCAAAAATAATTGTCTGTTTACGCCTCGTGTTTTGTATTGTGTGGCGGAGTCGGGAAAAATAATGAAGTTGGGGACCCGATTCCCATTGTTTGAATTGTTGGTTATTTGAAGTATTTTTCCGCGTAGTCCCGAACCCATTTCACGGGGGGGTAAATGTCCGTGTTGTAGGGAGGTTAAGTTTTGGTAGAATTCTCAGTCGAGATTCTTAGGAGTCTAGACCTAGGATTAATGATCGATTGTTTCAGCATAATTGATAAATTATTTTTCCGTGATTAGATGATCTGTCTATTCGGCTCGCTCCAACCGAGGCATCGGAGCAGAGCTAGAAGGTCACCTAAAACCTGTGAGTTAAAGTCACTTAATCGTTGCACTATTGCTAAGTCTGAATTTAATATGCTATTTTGAAAGTTTATGCTTAATATGGTTATTAGTATCGCAACGTAAATAATTTCACTGGATTATTAATTATTGAAGATAATATAAGTATTATTATAGTAATGTTATGATAATACCAAATATTATCAGTTTTCCACATGAGTTGCATGATGTCTTACTCTAAATTGTTAATCGTTATTTTGATATGGTTGAATGACTTCTTTAGAGAATAATATTTATTAAATGTGGCGATTGCGATTTGGGAAATGTGGCTTGTAGAACATGCCGCTTGATGGGTTGGGGTAATGATCATGGACGGGTAATAAGATTTTTATGGGTTAAATACGGTGAGCATGGCTCTCTAGGCTGATTTGAGTAAATTCGCGGTAATAAGATTATTATGAGTTTTGCCTGGTTGAGCATGGCTCTCGGGCTGATTTGAGTGAGATCTTTGGAGTAAAGGACCACAGTCGAGCTTCGCTCTCTGGTAGCCGGCTTATTTGAATATTAAGTGGCCGATTTGGAGTTAAGGACCACGGTGAGCATTGCTCTCTGGGCGCCCGATCCTATTGGAATGAGATCTTAGGAGTAAAGGTCCACGGTCGAGCATTGCTCTCTGGTAGCCGGCTTATTTGGATACTTAAGTGACCGGTGGAGGTAAGGTCCACGGTCGAGCATTGCTCTCTGGGCGCCAGTCTTATTGGATCAAGAGAGCCAAAAGGCTACTAGAATTTGGGGTTAGGGTTCTACTGAGCCACTCGTCCCGTAAAAATAAAAATATATTTTATTTATTTGGTATGATTATAATATGAGTTGTATTTACGTGCATGGTTTGATATACTAATTCGAACGATTAATATTTTCTGTGAAGATTGCAATAGTCTCTAGATTATTTGATTTTAACTCACTCTCGAGACTGACAGTCTCTATTTACTGTTTTTCAGATTCGTGACTGTTAGTCTTCCCGCGACTCTTACTCAGTAACCCGACTTCCTCATCATCGGGTGGTGTTTGATTTGGTATGTCAAATTGTAAAAATCTTAGATTCTCCGCAGTAGTAATAGTAGATGTATCAGTTGTAAATTTTATGAGTTTCGGGTCTCGCCTAATTTTTCTGGCAGACCGAAGTATTTATGTAGAATGTAACTATTAAGATAATTTGTGGCTTTAATAATATTAATTTGAGATGAGATTTGATTGAGTTAGTGAGTTTCAGGCTTACTATGGGATTCGGCGGCCTTAAGCCTATCCATTCCCTAGTGCCGGTCACGGGCCCACGGGTGGGGTCGTGACATAGATATTCCTTATCTTCTACAAACCTCTTCAGATCCTAAAACTAAGGGTTCTCTTATGGGCCCATCTGGACTTACATTACTCAATTGCCATGATAATAAGGCCCACCTGATTTTGTAATCACCAATGGCTTCGTCAACAACTGCAAAAGGTTGTCCTACATAGACGACAGGGTATCCAGCGCATCTACCATATGGTTCTCATCCCCTAGTAAGTGTATAAACGAACACTTGATGAAGTTATAAACCAAAGTCTTAAGATAGATAACATATGGCTTTTAACCTCTCCTATTTTACTTCCCACTCTTCAAAGGCTTGTTGAATTACCAGCATAGAGTCCCCCACAAACCATCAACTGCTTCACTCCTGCTACTACAACCACTTCCAATCTAAATAAACATGCTTCAAAATCTGCCAGGTTATTTGTCACTTTAAAGTCCAATCTTTTGGCTATTGCCATCATCTATCCTTTAAGTGTAATCATAACTACTCCTAACCCTGCACCTCTCACATTAATTGCTCCATCGAAGTACACCTTCCATTCTTGAATTTCGATTACCTTTAGATTTTCATCAGGGAACTCCAGATCCCAAAGGGCGTCTATCTCGATCACATTCTGAGCTAAGAATTCTGCTATGGCCCTACCCTTGACTACTTTCTTGATGACGTACTCGATATCTAATTCTATTAGAAGCACTAACCATCTAGCCAGCTTTTCTATAAGAGATGGAGCTTTGAACATATACTTTAATGGGTCAGTTTTTAAGATTTCTTGCACCCTATAAGACTGGAAATAGTGTCTTAATTTCCTTATGGCCCATATCATAACCAAGCACATTTTCTCTATAAGGTTATATTTTGACTCACAAGGTAGCAACTTCTTACTCAAATAGTAGACTGCATGCTCTACGTTATTAGCCCATATTGCCCTACCATTGCCCCCATGGCTTCCTCTTCTAAGGCTAAGTATAGAATCAATAGCTTACCATCCTTTGTTGGCTTCAATAAGATATTCTTTAATTCTGTCGAAGGCTTTCTAACAATGCTCATCCCATAAAAACGAGTTGGTATTTCCTTAAAAAGTTTAAAAATTGGATCATAAACCATTGAGCTTAAAGATGAACCTGCTAATGTATTACAAACGTCCTAGAAACCCTCTAACCTCTTCCTCTGTCTTTGGTGCTGGCATCTCCTATAGAGCCTTTACCGTGTCTGGAATGATCTATATGCGCTGCTGACTTACTATGTGCCCTAGTAGCTTCCTTGACGTTACTCTGAATACGACTTTCTTCAAATTGAGCCTTAGTTTATACATTTCACTTGTCCTAAAAACTTATAAAGAGCCTAGAAGTGTCCTTCCCTTGTTTCATACTTTACCATCATGTCATCCACATATACCTCCACTTCCTTGTGCATCATGTCATAAAATAAGGTAGTGGCTGCTCTCTAATATGTTGCCCCTGCATTCTTTAATCCAAAAGGCATAACCTTATAGTAGTACGTATCCTATTCGATGATAAACATTATCTTTAACTTGTCCACTACAGTCATCATGATCTGATTATTTTTGGAGAACCCGTCGATGAAGGAATATCATATCTATGTGAGGAAAGGGAAAATTGTCCTTAGGATACGCCTTATTCAAGTCCCAATAATCTGCATGCCTTATTCAAATCCTCTCTTTCCTTGTTTGGATTGGTGCCTCATGTGCCCATGTGCTCATCTTTCTTCTTTTGATCCTCTCTATTGTATTGTATTACGATTTCTGTTGGAGTAAATTGCCAAAGATCAATAAGTGAGATAAGTGTAGTTGTAAGTACCTGATTTTAAATACTAATATCGAGAGAATAATAGAAAACTCAATGAAAGTTGCTATTCCTCCCGAATCTCATGGAGGTTTGAAAGGTCAAAGTCTTAGTTAGCGTTGTGCGTCGATCGAGCTAGAAAAAGGTTATTTTGTGGAAATTTTCCACAAATTAAGGAAAACAGCAACAAATGGGTCGAAATTGAATAATTTTTTGCTCTCTCTCCAGCTTGTATAGCCGATCGATGGTGCGTACAGCCGATTGGCTGTTCCTAAAGCTAAGCAGTTATGCAAAAAGCTTATTGGTTGTGCACATAGTCGGACGGTTGAACGCTCAGCCGGTCAGCTAGACTTTGCATGTTTTTAGGTAATTATCAATTTTTTTTATTTTTAAATGCCCATAATTATTAGATATTTTTAAAGGGATTTTCTTGATATTATCTGGATCTCAAAAAACTTTTATATATCGATTATCGGGTTTGATTAGATATTATCTAAAATTCTATAAGAAAAGCTTTTTATTTACGAAACAGATTTGATAAGCCAATAATCATCTATAATCGTCTTTTATGATTTACTAATAATTTACATGGTCCTATTCCTAGCCTTTGGGGGTATTCTATCTTGTCTATAAATAGAAAAGGAAACCTTAGGTCAAAGGGGGTTGGTAGTCTTTGGTAAGTTTTTGGCAAATACACAATAGTACCTACAATTTTTTAAAACATCCAAATACTCTGAAAGATTTAATCCTTACCTTGTATGAGCGGTGGTTTTGGGCGCCCATCCAAGTGTCCTTTACAATTACAGTACCGCAAGACTTTTCAACCTAATTGGGAACACGCTAACTAGTCATAGAGACTAGCATGAAGAAAGGGAATCGTCACCTGGGAAAGTCAACAAGACACTTTTACTTCTTACGTGGCATAACTATATTCCATAACAAAGCTTGGCCATATCCAGAGATAGATCTGGAAACCAACTTCCTTATTTGTGTATTCATACCTTTAATTTTATTAGTTAATAATCTATTTCTTATAGATGCAATATAATATTTTCTACACATATACAATACAACATGTTAGGTCTACCTAATTCTAGCCTATTTTATTAAATCCGAGTTTACCAACCTTTAATCCTAAATGGGCTACTTTCTACATACAAAGGCCTATTTTAAATGGGCCAGTCTATTAATTAAGTATGGCAAAGCTCATCTAAGGCTAATTAGATTATGATTAGGCCCAATTACCATCTTATTAACTTAATGGGCTACAAGTTTCATACCAAAATCTAATTTTAAAAGCCCTAAGTCTATATGAGTTATTCTTTAATTAATAGTCAAGCAAGCAAATAATTATCCACTATTCACATATTACAGATAAAGAAGGCAAAAAAGCAAAGAAAAATAAAAATCACATCCCCAAAAAATTATAAAAAGGCAAAAACTAATAAAAGCGAATAAAGTAGGTGAAAACTAGCAAAATTCCTTATTTGTGTATTCATATCTTTAATTTAAGAACAAATAGCTAATTGGCTGTGTCACAGAGCCGATAAGCTTTATGTACAACCAATTAATTATTCATAAAGCTGATCAGCTCTGGGGTTAATCCTAGATCGATTTGCACACATAGTAGCTTCAATCTCCCCCATAAATAATGTACATGCATAAAAACACAAAAATAATTATTAATATGGATATAAAACATAATAAAACAAGTAAATAAATCAATTTGTAGGTCAAAATAATATTAATGGATTTTGAACTAATTAATAGTAAGTAATTGGCTCAAGAGTGGGTTTAAACTATTACCCAATAAAACATGGTAATATAATCAAAACCTATAAAGAACAACAATTTTTTGATCCTATCATACAAATTCCAATAAGAACCATGGCAAAGGCCTAAATCTAATCATGCATATTCACAACAACTATCAGACTCAAAACCCTAACATGCATATCTATTAATTAAGTAAAAAAATTATGGCAATCCTAGATCTAAGCATGTGAAACATTTATCATGTAGATATTCATTACATAAACCCTTATCACATTGCTGAGATCATAAAAAATAAAATAAAAAAGAAAAAGAAAAATGTTGATGAGATGATTGTTTAGTAAACCCTCAGGTTGTCACTATATTGTATAGATTCGCGAGTCTTGGAGGTAGAGGAGGAGGTTGATCCAAAAAGATAGAGTGGGAACCTAGAGTGTTTTAGGATTTTATGTTTTGTTTATGAAAATCATAGTATGCCAACTTATGGATCGTTCTGTGGTTAGAATTACCAACCCCTTAGCCCTAAAGTTTGCTTTTCTATTCATACAGGAAGTGGAGGAAATCCTAGAAGCTAGGATAATCATCTGTTTAATTATTGATAATTCCAAAGAATTATTAAAAATTAAAAGGATTTATCAAAACTCTTTTTAAACAATAAATATAGATTTAAAGATATTTGGAGTAATTATCATTACAAATCTATTTAATTATAAAAATAACTAAAAGCTAGATAATTATCGATATAACCTGCTAGAAAGCACATTTTACTAAATACCGACATTTAAAATTGGAAAATACCAAAATCAACGTGAAAATCTGAGTTTTAGTCCAATTGGCAATGTATAGAGTCGATCGGCTCTATAAAGAGCCGATCAACTGTATGTAAAGCTGCTTGACTCTAGGTTGGCTAATTTTAGGAAGTTTAGCAATTTAGTCCTTGGATTTTATAATTTATTCAATTTTGAACCTAAAACTTAATTTTTTGGCCAATTTAGTCTAATTTGATTTTGAAATGTAATATTTATCTCAATTGCCCATAATCCTAACTGGATTTTGACTTTTCTCAACTCCACAAGACTTGGAAGAAGTAACAACTTTCATCATTGGATTTTTCGTAATTTCCTCGATATTTAGATTTGTAAAATGGATGCTTATAATTTGCCCCTGGTTTGTCAAGATTTATAAACATATTCATGGTTAGATAAATCGAGACAAATCATAAATATCAAGAATGCGACAAAAGGATAAATGAGTTGTTGAAGCTACATTTCATAAGCTCGTGACATCTTAAAGACCACCCTCCGAGGTAGATGTATGCAAAAAGTTCTAACTTTGATTTAGGGACGACGAGCATCATATCTTGGAGGCCACCTTTTAAGATAGATATACGCTTGAGATAGGAAGTACACCCATCTCACCTTGAAGACCACCCTTCAAGAAAATACACACTTGATATAGGGACTAAGCTTGTCAAGCCTAGATTTAAGGGCTACACTCATCACACCACGATTTAGGGACTATGCCTACCACACTTTGAAGACCACCCTTAGGAAAACACACACTTGATATAGGGACTACGCTTGTCCATTTCTTAGAAACTTTCCACTATTGGAATAATAAGTTGAAAAAGTGATCTTCCACTTTGGGATAAATTGGTGATTTTCCAGCTATGTGGATCAAACTGGTTAATCCGTAGCTTTCGGGATATGCAATAATGATTTTCCAACTTCAGGATGCAATCGATTATTTTTTCCCTTTAAGGACTAAATTGGTAATTTGCCAATTGAAGACCATAATGTAATTCACCAGTTAGGGACCAAAGTGGTAATTTTCAACTTTTAAAACTTATATTCACCCATTTTCCTTCATTCTTTCATTGTATCCATAGTCTCTTAACTATCTCTACTTTCTTTGATTTCTCTCTTAGATGTGCAACCATCCTTCATCTCTTTCTATATATATGGCCTTTAATCAATGTCCGTATAGGTTTAGGATTTCTAAAAAATTCTAACTTAATTTAAGTTGAGCTTTGTTATCTTAAATGGACTTTAATTAATATAAGAACTAATCCATGGATAATAACCCATCATAGGCCCACAATACAAGGCCCATTAGCTCTTAATTAATTAACCTTTAATTAGGCCTAATATATATGAGCTTAAGCTCAATGCTTAAAGCTTCATTTTAATCCTCACTTAAAGCCTATTTGTGACTCAAAAGGTTCTTAACATATTGGCAATATTAATTCTCTAATTTAACTTAGTTCATATTCATAGATCAAGATTGACATGTAGCAATGTATGATGACCACCCAAATGTGTAGGAATGATTAAAATGCTTTAATCAACCTTTGCATTAGCAATCTTACAATGTAATTCAATTTTTTTATTGTACTTTTATCCCGATTGATTCATAGAGCATGGATGCAAGTGTCAACTCTATAATTGAACAAATCGTATTTGTTCTTGCTAATTGCACATAACATTTTGAATAAGATCTATGAAACGCTTTTCATAATCTTCATTCATACAATCTTGGCCAAGGATTTCCATGGATTTCCATGTTAAAGCATATCAAGAATCTTCAAGACAATGTCCCATAACATATTACCTTAGGTAATGAATTCTTTATTAATAACTTATTGTCTTCATATAACTCTTACCATACTGAATGATTATCCCTTGAGTGCTCTATGGATAGTAGAACATAAGATAGTATCAAGCTATAGTAATTCTTACATAATATAATGAGTCTACGGATCACGTCTTAAATGATTGTCACAAGATTACTGTCCATAGAAATTTGGGGTAAATTCCATATGGACTACTCAGTGGGTTCATATTTTATGAACTTTGTCACGACCCCATCTGTGGGCCCATGAACGACACTAAGGAATGGGTAGGTTTAAGGCCACCGAATCCCGTAGTAAGTCTATTTCTCACTGACTTAAACAAATCTCATCTCAATTAATGTTATTAATGCCATAATTTATCGGAACCATTAAATTTTACATAATTAATTCGGTCTGTAATAAGAATTTGGCGAGACCCGAAACTCAGAAAATTTACAACTGATATATCTACTATTACTACTGCGGAGAATTTAAGATTTTACAAACTAACATACCAAATCAAATACACCACTTGATGATGAAGGAATTGGGTTACTGAATAAGAGTCGCGGGAAGACTAATAGTCACAAATCTGAAAAACAATAAATTGAGACTGTCAGTCTCGAGAGTGAGTTAAAATCATATATCCAAAATTAGTTACAAACACTTCAATAATCCATTTATTTAATTTGAAATAAACCTAAGTCATGTAAAAACATACGTGTCATGCCATGCTAAAATTAAATAAAATAATTTTCACACGCTACGGGACGGAGTACTCAAGTAGAACCCTAATCCCAACACAAACATCTCGATCAATCTCCATACTAACATATCGGCTAATCTCAACTCTAACATTCCGACTAATCTTATTCCAATAGGACTGGCGCCCAGAGAGCAAAGCTCGACAAGGGTCCTTAACTCCAGTCCGGTCATTTAATGTTCATTATCTGCCTAAGCCTTCTGGCTCTCTTATTCCAATAAGACTGGCGCCCAGAGAGCAAAGCTCGACCAGGGACCTTACCTCCAGTCTGGTCACTTAAATTTCCAAATAAGCCGGTGCCCAGAGAGCAATGCTCGACCAGGGAATTTTACTCCGGCAACCACACTTTACTAAGCCCAGAGAGTGATGCTCGACCAGGGCAAATCCTAAACCTTCCTTTTTAAATTTACCTATTTATCCTTTTCCATCACTCTCGAATTTATACCGGAACACTGATCAAACTCTTATGTTCTACTGTCGTCCCATCCTGAGTCAACACAAAATCAATAAAAATTGTAATGCGAAAAATGAAGCATGCATAAACAGTACATAACCAATTAGTCAAAATATTAATCATTAAAAATCAGAGATATCATTATATAAAATATTTGCATGACACACGTAAGCAGATATATGACTTTAACTCATAGCTTTGGCGACCTTCTAGCTCTGCTCCGGTGCCTCGGTTGGAGCGAGCCGAACAGACGAATTATCTAATTACGGAAAAAAAATTTATCAAAAATGCTGAACAATTTACAATTGACCCTAGGTCTAGATTCCTAGGACTGACTGTCTAAGAATCATGACTTGGGTAAATTCTACCGAAAATTTGGCAGAACTTCCCCTAAAAACGGACGTTTACCCCCCGTAAAACGGGTCCAGGACCTGCCAGAAAAACACTACAAACATCTAACAATTCAACAACGGGAGTCGGGTCCCCAGACTTCACTATTTTCCTAACTCCGCCACACAGCACAAAACACAAGGGCAGGCGAACCGATAGACAATTATTTTTGACTCACAAATATCATCTAATACTCAACACAATCAATAAGCATAAATTACATCAAAGAATCTCAAAATTAACGAGCGAGAGAAAATTACCGAGACGCTTGATCGCTCGGTCGACTCCCTTCCAACCGCCAGAGTCCGATCGACGATCCGAGCACACCATTGGACTCGGAATGACGCGCTGATGACGATCCCTGCTTCCGATTTTCTGATTCGACCTCCGATCATTCGGAGAGATTTGCAGACGATCTCGGCCGTTAATTTAGAAATGAAGCTCGATCGCCACAAAACTGGTGCCATTGCGAAGCATGAGCTGAGGAGAGTCGAGATACGTCCTCTGATCGTCCATCCTCCGCCGGAGCTCGCCGGAAAAGTCGGTAAATGCGGCTGCCACAACAAATTTCACTTTGCCGGATCTTGCAACTCCGGCCACCCTAGGTATCGCCGCTGCTGCCAAAAGAGAGCCCTCGCCGAGAGGAGCTGATCGCCACCGAGATTGGCCAAGGTCACGGAGCGGCCGGAGCGGCCTTCGAAGCCTTGCCTCCTTGTCGCTTCCCGCGCCACTGAGCCCCTTTGCTCCGCTCGCTAGCGCACCCCTCGGTGGTCGCTACCGACGCCTCTGACGCCCGCCTCCTTCTTCTTCTTCCCCGCGCACCTTTCTCTCCCCGACATCTCTCTTCTCTTCCTTTCTCTTCTTCCCCTATTCCTTTCCTTTCAATATCGATATTTGACCCCCTGAACTTTTTCTTATTACAATTTGGTCTCTCAATTCTTTTAATTAGTTAAAATTTTGTCCTGTAAAATTTCAATTTAACCCCTAAACTTTTCTTTTAGCCTTTCAATTAAGCCCCTAACTAATTAATTTGGGCCAAATTAGAATTATTGAAAGATACACAATTATATAAATACCCCTGCCGACACATTTATTTATAAAAATACCAAACATATAAATTTCCATTAAAACCCTATATTAATGAAATTATACTTTTAATCCTTATCCCAAAATAAATTTTTAATTTAGTCCTAACACACAATTAAATTAAATAGCCAATTTGCTAAATATTTTCCAACTTAAAATTAAATACCACTAGCTAATTAAAATACCAATTTTTCCAAAATTCTTTTATAAGAACACCCTTTACAAATTCTTTCATAATTCTCCAATATATATATATATATATATACATTTGGGGAAAAATTGGAATAACCAAAAAAATATAATTTACTCTTCAAATAATTTACTTAATTGATTTTTTAAAATTTCAACTAATTGGGTATAGAAAAATAACTCATTTATTTGTCTAACATTAAAATTTCCATTAGTCATATTCCAAATTAAACCAAATAAAAATAAAGTAAAATTAATTTAAATAAAAACTCATTTATTAATCATTATTAATATAATCGTTATTAAGGGAAAGATTCCAAGTATTACATTCTCCCCCCCTTAACAAAAATTCGTCCTCAAATTTTAAAAGAAAAAGGGGTTACACTCTAAGACTGAAACTAATTAGGAACCTCTCATCTCTAATTCGACTTCTCGCGAACCTTCCTCGGAAGAAAATAAACTCAACCACAAGACCTATCGACAGAACCCTTAAGCAAACTGGCGAACCTGAGAATCCGCGATCCTGACTTACTGCTCCTCGAAAACCAAATCTTTACTTACTTCCATATGCTGAGGGTCTAACACGGGCAAGGATCGAAAATACACTTCCTCAACAAAGACTTACGAATACTGGATTGACCTCAAAGAACATTATTTAGCAGCAAGTCCAACTTGCACACCACCTTATCAAACTGCATCATTCTTGCACAAGAGACACCTAAGGAACACATACTCTCCAATACAAATCTGCATGTGCTCCCATTTTGGGTTCGCACAACCTTTCTGCTTCCTGAAAGCTGTCTTCAGCCGCTCGCGAGAAAAGAATCTTCTTCGAAGGATCTGGATCAACTCTAGTCCTGCCAAAATCCACTCGCCAACTTCCTTTCCAATGACGTGTCCCTTGCACGTACTAAAAATCCTTAACATCCACATCACATCATCCACGACATACCATCCATCTGGTTTCCATAACCGATACAAACCATGCCATCCTGACACAAAATTCCTCTCCGACTGAAATCTAGAAGTCTCCTCTATTATCCAACATGGGGCCTACTATGCCACAGATTCATTCTCACAACAATTCAGCTTGTCAGTTAGAGAATCCTAAGATAACACCATTTACTTGAAAGATTTACTTAACTATTTACTTCATAATCATCACTGATAAAAATTATTATTATCATGAAAAACACGTTTATAAAATCATAAAATCTATAGCCATTTCTTTATATAAAATTCTACAATACCGCGCACCAGGGTGATGATGTCCCCTATCACCAAGGGTTGCAATGCACGATGTATGATGCATGCCCTAAAAATGAAATTGTGCATGCCTAACAGTGAAATGCCAAAATGAATTCTTTCGGGACTGGGCGCAATATTATATTTTAAAAACACTTGTTCTACTTAGAAAATTAAACAGTGTTCGCTCAAGTTTCCTCTGGATTCCAAGCATCCGAAAATACTCCTACCACCTTTCTTAAGCTTCTTACAACCACAAAACTCAACCATAAATGCTCTCACCTCTGCTCGACTTTCCATGCACTAACTTCGGCGCTACTCATTAAGGCGATGCCTGATGCGATGACAAGGCAGTTCATAACACGACTGCAACCTCGCTCTGCACTAATTCTGACTACGGTGCCTACCATCAAAACAACAATCGAAGCATCCAAGGGCCCGACTGCACTAATCACTAGAAGAAAGCGGCACGAGTCTACCACGCTTCAGATCTTGCTATCGCCACAACGCTCATTCTCAACACCGCATCAAAGACATGCTTATGAGAAAAGAATGACAGATGCTCTAACATTGAAAGCTGAGACACTGGAGTCAATGAAAACATCAAGACAGACTTGATCTTAGCTCCACAGTACTAAGAATCTTAGCCTAGGTCAAAGGAAATCTAAACCTAAGCTTTGATACCAACTTTGTCACGACCCCATCTATGGGCCAGTGACCGGCACTAGGGAATGGGTAGGCGTAAGGCCACCGAATCCCGTAGTAAGCCTGACACTCACTGACTTAAATAAATCTCATCTCAATTAATGTTATTAATGCCACAATTTATCGGAACCATTAAATTTTACACAAGTAATTCGGTCTACCAGAAGAATTTGGCGAAACCTGAAACTCAGAAAATTTACAACTGATACATCTACTATTACTACTGCGGAGAATCTAAGATTTTACAAATTAACATACCAAATCAAATACACCACCCGATGATGAGGGTAGTTCTTTGAATAAGAGCCGGGAAGACTAAGCGATACTGAAACCGAAAAACAATAAATTGAGGCCATGGGTCCTAGAGTGAGTTAAAATCATATATCCAAAAATAGTTACAAACACTTCAATAATACATTTATTTAATTTGAAATAAACCTAAATCATGTAAAAACCTACGTGTCATGCCATGCTTAAATTAAATAAAATGATTTTCACATGCTACGGGACGGAGTACTCTAGTAGAACCCTAATCCAAACACAAACATCTCGATCAATCTCTATACTGACATCTCGGCTAATCTTAACTCTAACATTCCGACTAATCTCATTCCAATAGGACTGGCGCCTAGAGAGCAAAGCTCGACCAGGGTCCTTAACTCCAGTTCGTTCATTTAATGTTCATTATCTGCCTAAGCCTTTCGGCTCTCTTATTCCAATAAGCCGGCGCCCAGAGAGCAATGCTCGACCAGGGCAAATCCTAAATCTTCCTTTTTAAATTTACCTATTTATCCTTTTCCATCACTCTCGAATTTATACCGGAACACGGATCAAACTCTTATGTTCTACTGTCGTCCCATCCCGAGTCAACACAAAATTAATAAAAATTGTAATGCGGAAAATGAAGCATGCATAAACAGTACATAACCAATTAGTCAAAATATTAATCATTAAATCAGAGATATCATATAAAATATTTGCATGACACATGTAAGCAGATATATGACTTTAACTCACAGCTTTGGCGACCTCCTAGCTCTGCTTCGGTGCCTCGGTTGGAGGGAGCCGAACAGACAGATTATCTAATCATGGAAAAACAATTTATCAAAAATGCTGAACAATTTACAATTCACCCTAGGTTTAGATTCCTAGGACTGATTGTCTAAGAATCATGACTCGGGTAAATTCTACCAAAAATTCGGCAGAACTTCCCCTAAAATAGGGACGTTTACCCCCCGAAAAACGGGTCTAGGACTTGCCAGAAAAACACTACAAATATCCAACAATTCAACAACAGGAGTCGGGTCCCCAGAGTTCACTATTTTCCCGACTCCGCCACACAGCACAAAACACAAGGGCAGGCAAACCGATAGACAATTATTTTTGACTCACAAATATCATCTAATACTCAACACAATCAATAAGCATAAATTACATCAAAGAATCTCAAAATTAATGGGCGAGAGAAAATTACCGAGACGCTTGATCACTCAGTCGACACGCTTTCAGCTGCTGGAGTCCGATCGACGATCCGAGCACACCATCGGACTCGGAACGATGCGCTGACGATGATCCCTGTTTCCAATTTTCTGATCCGACCTCCGATCATTCGGATAGATTTGCGGATGATCTCGGCCGTCGATTTGCAAACGAAGCCCGATCGCCACGAAACCAGTGCCATTGCGAAGCTTGAGCTGAGGAGAGTTGGGATACGTCCTCTGATCGTCCATCCTCCGCCGGAGCTTACCGGAAAAGCCGAAAAATGCGGCTGCCACCATAAATTTCACTTTTTCGGATCTTGCAACTCCGGCCACCCTAGGCGTCGCAGCTGCTGCCAAAAGAGAGCCCTCGCCGAGAGGAGCCGATCGCCACCGAGATCGGCCAAAACGGCAGCCGGAACGGCATTCGAAAGCTGCTGCCTCCTTGCGCTTTTCGCCGCTTTGAGCGGCGCCACAGCTGCTGGGCCAAGGCCACCTTCGGCTCTTGGACGCTCTGCGCCCGCCTCCTTTTTCTTCTTCCCCGCGCACCTCTCTCTCCCCGACATCTCTCTTCTCTTCCTTTCTCTTCTTCCCCGATTCCTTTCCTTTCAATATCGACATTTGACCCCTGAATTTTTCCTTATTACAATTTGGTCCCTCAACTCTTTTAATTACTTACAATTTTGTCTTACAAAATTTCAATTTAACCCCTAAACTTTTCTTTAGCCTTTCAATTAAGCCCCTAACTAATTAATTTGGGCCAAATTAGAATTATTGAAAAATACACAATTACATAAATACTCCTGCCGACACATTTATTTACAGAAATACCAAACATACAAATTTCCATTAAAATCCCATATTAATGAAATTACACTTTTAATCCTTATCCCAAAATAAATTTTCAATTTAGTCCTAACACACAATTAAATTAAATAGCTGATTTGCTAAATATTTTTCAACTTAAAATTGAATACCACTAGCTAATTAAAATACCAATTTTCCTAAAATTCATTTATAAGAACACCCTTTACAAATTCTTCCATAATTCTCTAATATATAATTTTATATATATATATATATATATATATATATATATATATATATATATACATATATACATTTGGGGAAAAATTGGAATAACCAAAAAAATATAATCTACTCTTCAAATAATTTACTTAATTAATTTCAACTAATTGGGTATAGAAAAATAACTCATTTATTTGTCTAACATTAAAATTTCCATTAGTCATATTCCAAATTAAACCAAATAAAAATAAAGTAAAATTAATTTAAATAAAAATTCATTTATTAATCATTATTAATATAATTGTTATTAAGGGAAAAATTCTGGGTATTACAAACTCGTTCTTGTAACAAGCACCCATATGCTTATATGGAGATCCCTATTCCTCAACCCTATGAGGTAAAGTGCTTACTACATTAGTTGATGTGGGTAGAAGTGCATTCTATCCTAGTCCTACTTGACTAAAGTATAGGGAAGTAGGATGTCAAACTCTAGGGAATTCAAAGTGAATTATAGCCTTACTAATTCCTAAATGTATTAAAGGGTAAAATTAAAGATTATAGGATGATTAGATTAAGACAAATGCAATTAAACTAATAAAGCAAGTAAATAAAATACTACAATCAAATAAAAGGTTGCAAATAGAAATACATGTTATGATCATATCATGACTACAAAGATGAAATGTTATAAATTCATTAAATGGGAGAGTCGACCAAAGGTATATAGAAGCATTTCTCTATGACATTCTATGTTATTTCCTAGTATATAATATACTGGCTCTCACATTTATACATGTACCAAGAAATTATGAAGATTTGTGCCTAACTCTATAGAAATCCCCTTAAGAAGTAGTGCCATTCCCATAAATGAGAATGCCTTTTTAACGAAAGTGAAATCCCTTACTCTTCCACTACAAAATCGTACACTCGTTGTAAGTTGTAATTTAGATAGGCGATAAAATATAAGCACAATGGTATTATGAATAAATCATATATAAACCTTTTAGTAATACATCATGCCTAAGTATAGTGAGATTATGAATAAAGATGTTGTCTATGATTTCAACAATATGTCATACTTATACCAATCTATTTAAGCACATAAGAGAAATCAAATTATGAAAATGATATTCAAACTATACATGCAATCAACAAATAAACCAATAAACATATAAAAACTAAATGCAAAGAAAGCAAGTCACTAATCATATGGATTAAGCACACAGATGAAACAAGAAAACACTCAAGTAATCCTAGAACTAAAGGAGTGAAGAAGATAGAATGATGAACTAAATAGTCCTTCATGGCTCCTTAGGAAGTACTTAAAGAATTCTTGTTCTTCTCCTTAGACTTGACAATCTTGAAGATAAAACTAAAACTTAGAAGCTTGTAGCAGAAGAAGTATTTGATTAAATATGATATATACTGAAATGGGATATCCAAGATAATATCTATCATGTCTACAAATGAAGTTACAAGGCCTATTTATAGATAGAAATTCAGATTAGGCATCATGCCTCTTTACAAAGAGTTAAAACTATTCTAAAATGTAGTTTCCAATATTGGTAGTTACTTCCAAGGGTCATAACATCTTGAAACTTGCATCTTCTAGAGAAACAACCCTTAAGAGAGTTGTACCCTTTGAATTTAGAAGACATAACCTTTTGAATCACCCCTTCTCTATAAGAAACGAAGAATCTACAACCATTCTACTAAAAGACATTCATAGAGGGTCACAACTGTTCGATAGCAACTTCCAACCCAATTTAGGCATAGATAGAGGCTGAATTAGGAAATACTCCAAAGACATGAAATTGTAGCTCTATATCTTAGCTTTCCAATGCCACAAGGAATTTATGCCCGTTTTACCGAACCATGTCAAAACTGTTGAATCCACCTTTTTGAGAAGACATGTCCCGGCCCGGGCTCAACAGCCTCCACACAGGATAAAATGTTTCTATCTCGGCTGGAGCACCCTTGTCCCGACCCAGGACAGCCTAAACTTGCCCGATATTGCCTTATTTTATCTCCTAAACTACCAAACTTCGTTTGTTTCTTTATTTATAAGCCCATAAACTTCATAAAAACACTAAAAATGACCCTCAAGACATAAAGTCAAGGGGATATGTGAAATATAACAAATACATTATAAAATTAACCAAATGTAGAACTAATTGGACTAAATTAAATACAATTTTAATTAAAATACTTCTAAAATATAGTGTAATTATGGATACATCATTAGTAAGTGATAACACATTATGGTAGTCTCGAGCATTTAATCAATATTCAACAATCAATATCTAATTCTTGATAAAACATCAGGTATGAACAAAGTTTAGAGATGTATGTAATGAGAACCTCATCATTATAAACTCGCTTTATAATTTCTCTTACATTTGTGTTTACATTTCATGGTGTTCATCTCTAACGGTTTGGATTATTCCTTAGTAATACCCGACTACTCGTACCATTATAGTCTAACAATGCCTTTAGTATAACTGTATGTCATCAATTGTGCTGTATAAATTAACACAGATCATTTGACAACTCTTTATTTTTAGAGCATACTCTAACACTGAGATTCTTACATGTTGTCTGCTGTTGACATTAAGCACAAAAGGATACTCCTTGCTAGGCCTGCTCGTCATGTATGGTACTTAGGTGAGCGTATTTATAGTTGAGAGAAAGGACTTAGTCTCCGATGAGTTCCTAGGTCACCTCCGTTGTATATGTTATGGACATCAGACTTTGCAAATGAGGAGCTGAAGGAGTGCCTCGAGGGTTATAATGATCTAGAGAAGCTCACTATCAAGTCAAAGAGGACCGACTACACGTCCTTCATGACTCAGTTGTTGGGGTTTGTGCCTCTGGACAGAGATGCTATAACACGTGTACTTCCTTACTATTTTTCTCCATTTTGTTACCATTATGCAACACTCTAAACATTTTCTTTGCAGTATTTAGTTCTCTCGTCCCAGTGCTCCTAGAGTGTTGGAGTTAGAAGATGGATGACTCGCTTGCTATCCTAGGGGCACTCGCATTTCTAGCTCATCTACCATTGCTGCTTTTAAGGAACCTTATACGATGATGTCAGACGTGATTCTCGGGAGTATATTATTCCTTCTATGGTACCATATAAGGCACTATGGACCACTACTTAGCCTTAGAGTCGAGCCTTCTTCAAGAGCTTTCTAAAACGGATGCACCATGTGAGTAGTCTTTTCCTTTGTTGCTCTTTATTACTTTTACTTCCTCAAAATGTTAGTAATACAAGTCTATATAATTATATAGATTCAGAGGGATCAATTCGAGCATGTACATTGGCTTGCCACCGCTGCTAGGAGATAATTCTTCGTTATTAGTGAAGATTAGAAGGTAAGTCAAATAAAAAAAATGTATGTTATGAGATATTATGCATGCTTAATCCTTTGGGTTTATGTAGATGGACTACGAGGGATTATAAGGGAAATTCGATGCTCATCTGTGTCGGATTGAGACTCTAACGCTCCAATTGTCTGCTCCTCGGACTTAGGGCCTAGAGATCGATTCTGATGAGGGAACAAATGATCCTAGGGGGGGCCTTAGTGACTTTTCTTGATTGGATTAACTTATTCACTTTTTAACTTCTCCTAATACATGCTATGCACTTTGGCTTATTATATATCATTGCATTTTGATATTAAAATTAATTTGATGCATATTTTGATTGTCTAATCACCAAATTTTTACACATATATGACTCATACAAGTGTCAGAATAGGAACAAATTCTTGAAAATCAAATTTAGGACCGGGCCACCTCGTACAACCAATTCATTGTAGAATTGAGCCGATCAGTTGTGTGGAGTGTTGATCGGGTTTGTAGTTGCAGAGTCCGATTGTGACTCAAATTTTGGTCTTATAAATACACATAGACACTTTGGCTTCCCCCAGATGTAAATCCAATCATTCTAGCTTCAAAAATATGACTCAAAGAAGAGCAAAAGCCCTCAAAACCCTTCTCAAAACCTTGACCGGTGATGAATGCATCATACTTTACAACACATTAGTCTTAAGGCCTTTCCACCTTTCCTCTTTCAAGGCTTTACAACACATCAAGCTTGACTACATGTTTCTTCACTCGGCTGTTAACTTTTGGTGCCTAAAAGACCATGTCTTCTGCCCAATGATCGAACAGTTCATTACCATCCTTGGAGGTCTTAGTGATTCTACCAATCTAATTGCTTTACCAAGGCTTACTGATCCTTTCCTTGGCAAACTTATAGAGCTGTTATGAGCGCAACTTTTTGGGGCCTGCCCCAACTGATGAGCAACCTCATTACTGTGTCTAGTTACCATATTTCATACTAAGCCCATTTTGAAATGAGTTGTTTGGTTGAGGATCCTAAGGGATTATGAAAGGCCTTAAGACTAGTCAAAGAAGGAGTCACCACTTGATGAAATCAGGTCATGTTTCAAGAGTGAGGATGATGGCTTTGTATCCCTTATAGAGAGCCTATGTTTTCCCTTTCCTAAAATTAAAGATTCTAGGTTTGAAAAGTTACATACGAATAAGGAAGGTTTATGAAAGCACCCATATCTGCCTAGGCTGTGAAGCCTAGCCTCCACTAGTGTAGATAAGCCTTTGCCTATCCTAATAACATTGCCTTAGCCTATTTTTACGCTATATTCATTTTACACATAAATCTTTTTTTATCTTCTTTAGCATGTGAGGTTAGCAATTGAAAGACTAACCTAGGCGGGGGTACCTGAGTACCTTGACTATTTTCTAGAGGGAAGCATATTGGTGCCTTTACTAGTCCAAGCCAAGAGGCACTCTAGTGCCTTAGGTTTCCACAATATATTTGCAATTTTATTGATCCTATTTCAAATGTCGGTTTCATTATAGTCTTAGCATTTGTGGTGAGCACAGAGTGAAGTATGGAGCTTAATTTGGTAAGTCTTAACTCATTTTATATCTTTTGCACATGTAGGTGATCATAACAATTACTAAGTCCAATTTTACCATTTATTACATATGAGGTGATTTTCTAAGCATAAATCTAACATACATAGAAGAGGTGGTATGGAGAATAGAAACCGGAAAGGGATTAAAGGAAACTGGGAATAAATCAGGGGGCCTAAACATGTAAATGGCCTTAAAGGCCTTAATACAAATTAACACATTCAAAACAAATAATTATTTTCCCTAAAGAGAAGCAATCCAGTCTTTAGAAGGGATCCTCTAAGTAATGGTCAACTTTACACTTCCGGGTTAGCATTAGACATAACACACTAATAGAATTATATAATAAATTAAATAATGGGAGGGAAAGTAAAATAATAGCATAGTAGAAATTAAAATGAGGTAGAATTTAAATAAGGCAAAAAATTAAATAACATTAAAAAATAAAATAAAATTATTTTTTTTTTCATCACTAGGCTGACCTCGCGTGGGTACAAGGTGCACTTGTGCGAGAGAAGACATATGGTGTCGTTTGGAACACCTAGCCTTTTATTATGGAGGAGAGATACTGAACCGCACAAGTATAATGTTAACTCACACGAGGTTAGTCTTTTAGTTATAAGCAATAGAGAAGACAATGTCATTTTTGCCTAAAGCCTGCCATTTAGGTTCATATAACTTGTAAACTCACGTAAGCAAAGGGTAATCTCAAGGGTCCTGAGCCTAGAACACACCAAACATCACCATTTTAAGCAAAAATGATGTTGCTTCAAGCCTTAGGCTCCCTAACCTTGCGCGCGGAGAGTGTGACCTCGCGCGGTGATACGAACTCGAACCGGATACGTTCAAACACCAAGATGAGCAATGGTGAGAAACTCAAACTGATAAGCTCTCCCTATTTAAGAGGAAGCACCCTTACTAATAAGTTCGATTTGTCGCCCCAAGATCTAACTTGAAAGTTTGCAATTGATTATGGAACTAACAAACTTGGCAATAGAACTACTAAGCCCTTTAGTTATAAATAGATGAAGAATGTTCAAACAACCCAAGAAACTGATAAAAAGTTAATTGATTGATCAAATATGTAGATGTGAAACTAAATTAACAAGTTAATTTAATCTCAAGAAATTCAAGAGTTAACAACTCAAGGAAAATAAACTTCATTCAAAATGATGTATTGATCTAATGCCTTTGGCTGAAATACATAACTCTATTTATAGAGTTTTGAAATGATTCTAACCCTAAAAAGGACTAAGAGATAAGCAATAAAAAATCAAACCTTAAAAGACTCCTAATGTGCGCTGCCTCCTTTCGAATTTTAGGAGATAAACCAATCTAGAATAAAACTCCCTAATTAAGATAAACAATAGGAAATAAATAATTCTATCTAATCTCTATCTTGTAAAGAGATATATGGCTGCCTCCTTCTAGAAGCTTAAGTGGCAGCTGCCTCCTAGGGTTAAGTGAGACATCCTATGCTTCTAGAAACCCTAGGAAGACTTGTTAACTTTGATCTTTGACCTTTGACCTTGACCTTGTTCCATGACTAGAAGCTAAGCTTCATTAGTAGCAATTAATGTTACTATCTTCAAGGCTTTGTCATCATCATAAAAAACACCATCATTAGCCATCTTCAAAGCATGCTCCAAGTAAGAATTTAAGGCTTTCTTGAACATTTTACTCCTTGCTCGTGTCATTGGTCCTTCATAGGCTAGTGGGTCCAAACTAGTTGACTTAGATACATCCTTGGTTGCATCACGTGGGCTTAGTGGTACATGTCATAGTAGCTTTAAATGGCACCTTATTAAATAAAACACAGGATATAAATACTTAAAACGACATGAATATGAGGGACACGAGCTGGCCTCATGCGGGTACAAGGTCTACTCGCCAAATCCCTTAAAGGGACTAAGTAGTGGAGGTTCAACAAGTTGCCTGAGTCATTGAACAAAGTGGTCCCGAACAGATAGAAAAAAATGAATGAGACATCTGGTCCACCTCTAGAGCTGAACGGTTCAGCATAGTGCCGATCGGCTCTGTGTAGAGCTAATTGGCTCTATATAGTTCCAATTGGTCCCCATTTTGATTTTCGATGTCATTTTATATGTTTACTTGATTTAAGATGCTAAAAAGATTTTGTTTTGATTTTATGAGACAGAATATTCGATAAATAAAAATAAATTATTTTTAATTATTGATATTATCAGGTTTGTTATACCCTACCTCTATAAATAAAAAGAGAAGGCTTTAGGTCTAGAGTTAGCAATTAGTAGCTACTGTTAGCAATTATTAGAGCATTTATTAGCATTCGATAGTAATAAAGAGCAAGAGATAGTAACTAAGAACTCCCTTTTTGGTAACTCTCAAAGAAGTATAATAGGTTTTCAAAAAGCAAGAAAACACTTTCGACAATCAAACACTAGAAACAAACACCAAAACTCTAGGTTCATATCCTATATTTGATTCTACCTCCTCTTCATCGCTTGAGACTCGAGGATCAACATGATATAGTAAAAACCTGAGGGTTCTCAAGTCCAACATCATCAACATTCTTTCTACTATTTTCTTTTAATTTTATGTTATTAGAAATGTGTTAGGGTGGACTTGTGATAATCTTAATATTTTGTATGTTTAGATCTAGGGCCTTAGTGATTTTACAAGTTTCTGTATGCCTATTAGGTTTTGAATATGATAACATATTCTTCTTCTAGTATTGGGTTTGATGATCTTATGGGTAGGATAACATGTTAGATTGCTTTAATTTGATCATGATATGCATGTGTGAATGATTAGATCAATTTTCAGATCCATGTGATAGGTTTTAGGAAAATGCCATGAAAAGGTTTATGTCTACTGTAAATTATTTTTTATGATAAGTTTTATGTGTTCTTGCTTTAGAATCGTCTGTTTTATGTCTTATTTTGTGTCCTTTTGCATATATTAATCATATTTAATGTGTTTTGTGCATGTAAATCGGATTTCGAGTAAATGAGGACTTTAAATTAAGCAAAATTGGCTTGGGCAGGACCCTAGAGCCGATTGGCTCAATGTACATATACATTGAGCCAATCAGCTCAGTGATGTCACCTAATCGGCAGTTGCCATAATTTGCAGATTTTTGACCCCTTTGGCTATTTTTGCATATTTTGACATAAATTAGTCCTTCTTTAAGTTTATTAGTTGTAGGAAGGATTGTAATAGTTAGATTTATCTGCTTTTTTTTATTTTCTGCTTTGTTTTTAATGATGTATGTCAAATAATTGATTATATGATTGTTAATTAAAATTGGACATCTAGACTTAGACCTTAAAATTGGACTTTGTCATGAAATTTGTAGTCTATTAGGTTAAAGAGATGGTAAATTGGGCTTAAACTAAATTCTATATAGATTTATTAGGCCTTTGTCATGTTTAAGATCAATTAATAGACTCAAATAGAATAAGAGATCATTTAATATGCAAAACCTAATAAAAGTACAAACAACTTAATAATTTAGGTATTAGCCAAATGAGTAGTGGTCAATGATAGTAGAATATTGCTTCTAGTGCACCTTTGAATCTTCGATTTCATTGAACTTTTGCATTTCAGGCATACAAAATTTGGGAGGAACCTTTCCTCTCCAATCAGCATCAGTTCATCAAAATCAAAGGTTGAATCTAAACCTTGATCTTTCAGTATATCTTGTATCTTGTCAAGCCTCTTAGTCAGACTATGCAGAATCTCAGATTCCATAATGGCTTTTGTAGTAAGAGCAGACTCTTTCTTAGCTTGTTCTAGCATGTAGTCATCTAGATTCTGAAAGTGCTCACCACGTGCTTCCATATCATGAGTAGCAGCAGCAGTAGTTGCAGGGGCAATAGTAGTCTTTTGGTTAGTTTGTTTCCCAAAAATCTCAGCCAAAGATTGCTGGAGTTCCTCTCGGATTATAATCCTTAGGTCAGCCATGATTACAGTCTTGATAGCATCAATGTCTTGCTTGTGGGCTATTTTTGTTTCAATTTCTGAAGTGCTACTTCTTGGGCTTTTGTCTTTATTGGTAATGAAATGGACCCTCTTGATATCCATTCTTGTCTTATCCAAACTAAGGATGATAATCTAAAATGGCTAAAAAAATAAGGTATCAGTATGATGCATGAGATGCATGGTATGCATGATGCCTATGTAATGCACAAGGACAAAGAAAAGGGTTAGCACACACAATAGTATACAATTCATCCTTCCAACCTTATATTTCCCATACACGGTTCACGGTGAGTCTTTCTTCATAGGATTTTAGGTTTGGGTTTCTATCATCAGGGGATAGTAGGCCCGATACACATGTCATAAGCTCTGAAAGTGGATTAAAATAAACAAGGTGATATTTCTCAGTGTAAACATAAAAGCCTGCATATTTTTAGCCTAGGGCTTGATTCCACATTTTTGAGCTAAGGCCTTCCAATACTTGGGCTTAAGATACTTATCAGGAAAAACATCTCATATATCAAGTATCAGGGTACCTAGGGGAGATTACTACAACCATTACCATGAGCTGATTCTTGGGTAAAGATTAAAGGTTCCCGCAAGTAAAAAGTATTCTTCCTTGGCTCGTCTCCCCACTTAAGGGTCCATGCGACGAAGGAAATACACTCATCACTTATGAGTGATGGTAGCTAGTGTCGAAATGCTAGGATTTGAGTGGAACCAAAGAGCCGCTAGTCGACGCCATCGGGGTTATAGGGACCAATGTGTATAGTGTGTAAAAGTGTAATGATGCAAGAATAATTTGTTAAATCATAAATTCAAAAACAAACATACACTAGAATTAGCTTTTCTTATCCCTAGCGGAGTTGCCACTGTGGGCAGCTGTCTCAGGTGCGCACCCAAATGTCTTTAGCGACTACGGCACTGTAACACTTTTCAACCTAATTGGGAACACGCTAACTAGTAATTGAGACTAGTGCGGAGATAGGAGTTGCCAACCAGGAAATCACCGGGACACTGTTACTAATGAGTGGCTTTTTTCATATTTCATAAGGAAGCTTAAGCCACAGAGTCCAAAGATGGATCCTGAAGCCAACTTCCTTATTTGTGTATATTAGTCTTTAAATTTATTATTTAACAAAATATTCCCTATAAATGCAGGCATTTTATACACAAGCATACCGAAACAACACACAATAAACCTAAGTCTAGCCCATTTTGCTCAAGCCCAGCCTATATTTATATTGTTAATCTAATTTTACTAACCAATTATATATAAGGTCAACCTATTCTAGCCCAATTACATGTTATGCTCTTTGGATTCTAGCCTTTAAGCTTATTGGACTACTTGTTATGAGAAGGCCCATTTATTATGATCTCAACACTAACTAAGTTCAAGCCCTAACTAAACATGTCAAAGTCTACTAGTCTAATTAAATTGTAGGGTTTAGGCCGAGTTAAAGTGGATTAACCTATTAGACTATCAAATTCGTGTTGGATCAATTTTCAGCCCGAAGTCTAGGTGGCCCATTTTAATTAATCAATCATATAATCATATACTGGGTTAACATGCAATAAACAACAAAAGATAATAAAGAAAATAAGGTAGAATAGGAAACCCTAGCTATTACAACCCACCTACAACTACGATTACAAAATTGGAAAGGCCTAAAACTAAACAGGGGCCAAGAATACATTAAAAAATTCTAAAAAAATATAGGGGTCAACATGATTAGCCGATCGGATGTGCATGAAGAGCCGACCGGCTCTTGAGTCCAAGGGTGCACTTGAGTAAGTTTTCCTTCGATCCTCATTTGTTCGCCAGTTCAATCTCACACTCTAGAGTCGATTTTCACATGCACAAAGGTTTAAACAAAATTAGAATGAGATAAAATAGCTAAAAAGACAAAATAAAGTTACAGAAGCTAAAAAAACCAAAATTATTAAAAACCCTAAAATCCTATAAACTAATAGTAGGTTATCAAAACAAAAATCATGTTTTTATTTAGACTTAATTACCAAATTATATTGACAAAAACTAAATATTAATCCTATAACATGTTTTTAAGCAAATCTAAAACCTTAATTGGAAAAATATCATATCTAAGGAAAAGCCCTAGTTCTTATTATCAGATTCAAAACCTATTGACATGCAGGTTCAGAAAAACCCTAATATAATCATACTGATAAAAGATAAAAGCCCCAATGTTTCTAAGAGAAAATAATATAAAACATAAATAAAAGATAAAAAAAATAGGAACAAAAGAACCAATTTTTATGATTGATGTAGATGTATTGTGGAAAAAACCCTCAGGTTATCACCATGTATGTTGGATCTGCAAGTCTCGGGCGATGAGGAAGCAATTGAATAAAAAACCGGGTAGGAATCCAGAGCTAGATTTGGCTTTTACAAACCTTCTGTCGATTAAAAAAGTTTCTAGAAGTGCTCTTTCTTAAGTGGCCAGTTTCTTAAAATCCTTCTTTCTTTAGGCTTGAGTTTTTGAATTCTGATTATGATCGTCCGTGCAATTTCTTTTATTTTCTTTTGATTTTCTCTTTTTTCTTTCTTTCTTAGTGTTTCTTCTCTCTTAATATTACTCAAGACCGAATCTCATTTTTTGCCTTCCTTTTTTTTTCTCCAAACCCTAAACTCCTCTTTCTATTTATAGAGGTAGGGTTTTAGAGGAAACCTTAGAGAAAGAGATAAATCCTATGAATATATCGATAAATATCTCAATTATTTATTTAAAATCAAATTAATTATCGATAAAACAGTGATTATCACTAAGAAAACCTTATAGAAACTATATTTGGACGTAAAATCGTTTGAAAAATGACATCGTCAAATTCCAATTGGTTCTATAAAGAACCGATTGGCTTTATCATAGAGCTGATTGGCAATGTAGTCCCTAATTTTGTAAAAATTGTCATTTTGACCCTCAAACTTAATTTTTTCCGATAATTAGGTCCAAATTGATTCCAAAAGCTAATTCCAGCTGGATTAACCTCGACACCTTCACTTGTCCTTCGCCTCTCGAGAATCGAGAAAGCAATAACTCTCATTATAGGATTTTCCATTTTCCCTCGATATATATATCCGGAAAGGGGTGTTGACATTAGGGTTATACAGAAAATTAGCAAAGCATCACATTCCAACTTATCCACACATCAAGCCTATCAAATATAAAATGAGAAGGCTGAGGCTGAAATGGATAGAGAAGATCTTAGAAGAGTTTGCTAAGCAAGTAAAAGCCAACTTCTTTGATGTGGTCGACAATCCTGAATGGTTAGCAAATATCGTCCTAGTTCTAAAGAAAGATGGTAAGGTTAGGATGTGTGTAGATTATTAGAACCTAAATATTGTGTGCCCTAAAGACGATTTGCCCCTTCCTCATACAAATGTGATGGTTGGCAGTGTCGCCTCAAGTGCAATGTATTCCTTCACCAATGGGTCCTCCGAGTACAATCAGATCTTGATGGCAGTTGTAGAAAAGCTAAAGATGGTGTTCATCATCGAATGGGGTACGTATTACTATAAGGTATGCCTTTTGGATTAAAGGATGTGGGGGCAACTTATCAAAGAACGCCCATTACCTTGTCTCATGACTGATGCATAAGAAAGTGGATGTTCATGTCGATGATGTGATGGTAAAGTCTAAAATAAGGGAAATGCACTTCCATGCTCTTGATAGGTATTTAAGATGAGTGGAAAGGTATAACCTAAGGCTTAATCCAAAGAAGGACGAATTTGGAATGTCATCAGGAAAGCATCTGGGTCATATAATGAGTCAACGGGGTATAAAGATCAATCCAGACTATGTAAAGGCTATTCAAGAAATGCTAGCACCGAAGACAAAGAAAGAGGTCAGAGGGTTTCTTGGACATCTGAAACACATTAGTAGGTTCATTTTCAAGCTCATGATGGTTTGTGATCGTATCTTCAAGCTTTTAAGGAAACACTAACCCATTGTGTAGGATGAGAATTATCAGAAAGCCTTGCATATGATCAAAGAGTACCTAATGTAGTCATCAATGTTGAAGCTGCCTAGGGATGGCAAGCCGTTGATTCTCTATTTAGCCTTAAAAGAGGAAGCTATAGGAGCAATGGTGGCATAGTGTGGGCTGTCTATTATCTTAGTGAGAAGTTGTTGCCCTATGAGTCAAATATAATCTTGTAGAGAAGATGTGTTTAGCTATGATATAGGCTACAAGGAAATTGAGACACTATTTCCACTCTTATAGGGTTTAGGCAATTTTAAAAATAGATGATGTGTATAGTTTTACACATATTTGCTTACATATTATTGTGTATTTTCTTAGCAATTATTGTGCTTTTATTCCAAGATCACCCGTGTTTTGTGTCCTTTTGCATTTCAAGAGAATTTATAGGTCCATCATTAGTGTTTGAGCAATTCTAGATCGATACGTGCGAATACAGACCAGAATCCATCAAAATTGAGCAAAGGCTAGCATTTCAAGGTTGAGCACGGCTTGGACTCTGGCCGTGCAGAACCATTGACATTTGACCCTCAAAAGTGACCTTTCGACACTCCGAGGGCACCACGGCCTCCATCACGGCCTGTGGTGGCTCAGTGCCAGTGAAGGCACTGTCAGGGAGAAGAGGCTGATTTCTCGGGACTCGGAGGTCCAGCACAGGCTGGAGCACAGCCATGCTGAAACATTAATATAGGCAAAATTTAGTTCTTTTGAAGGGGGTTCGATTTTCTGACTTGATTTCA
This sequence comes from Ricinus communis, assembly GCF_019578655.1. Lineage (NCBI taxonomy): Eukaryota > Viridiplantae > Streptophyta > Magnoliopsida > Malpighiales > Euphorbiaceae > Ricinus > Ricinus communis. The sequence goes on from NC_063258.1 coordinate 6,925,155, forward strand.
CATATACATGCATAAGCCATCTTTTCCTAGACTTCAATACTTGACTTTAGGAGACTATTTCATCTATTGAAGGAAGGATTACATTGGTTTTAACATCCAATTGAAGATCAAGAGGAGATTTGGAGGCATTCAAGAGGCAATTTAGGGTTCATCAATCAGATTTGGGGATTTTGAGTTGTTCATCCAATTCGAAGGAAATAGGTGTCTCTATTTCATTTTCTTTATTCTTTCATTGTTATTGAATTCCTAATTGTTTTAGACATGAACATGTTTAGCTAGATCGATTAAACCTATTGGGATTTCCTTACTATGTTGGCTTAGTACTAAATTGTTGGATTGTTTGAGTTCCTTTTTGTATTCTTCTTGCTTTTAGTATTAATAAGATATCGCATTATTCATGAGACATTGTGAGTTGTGTTCCTTAGATTGCTTTATGTAATTGAGAAATTCATTAAGTAATTGGAATTTTGAATAGCAAGAATTGGTTAATGGTCACTTAGAGATAAGGGTAATTGGCTAGCCAGATTAAAAATTAACAAAGCTTAATAGAGGCGGATTAAAGCTTAATGCTAACTTAATAATCGATCATTAGGAAGAGATTCTAACGTTAGGTTCTTAGGTTTAGGAATTCGGTTATCTCGAGGGGGAGACCGAATTCAGTTAAGAATTCGTCCACAGGTAGCATAATTGGATTCATCAATCTGTTTTCTTTTGTTTGATTGCCAACTAGTTTAAGTTCCCTTTGGGTTTGCATTTCTTGTCTTGATTGTTTCATTCATTTATTCATTCTTGCATATCATTTAGAACTCAGTTTCTAGTTATTAGCAAATTTAGAATTCATCCATCATATATTTTAGGTTAGATAACAAACAACGAAGTAGTAACTCTGGGTTTTCACTTTCCTGAGAATACGACATTGATACTCGCCATTAGTGCTACACTGCATCGATAGGTTCACTACTTTAAATTGTAGCTACACAAATAGCATATCAATAGACCCACTAAGTATTTGTTCAAAGCTCCCTCACTTGCAGGAAAGCTAGTTAGATGGTTAGTACTCCTCACAAAGTTTGACATCGAGTACGTCATAAAGAAAGTGGTTAAGGGAAGAGCTACAGCGAAATTATTAGCTTAGAATGCAATCAAAGGAGACGATCCTTGGGACTTGGAGTTTCTTGATGAAAACCTAGAGGCAATTGAGATCCAAGAATGGAAGATGTACTTCGATAGAGTAATGAATGCAAAAGGTGTAGGATTAGGAGTATTGTTTATCACGCTTGAGGGAGAATGCTACAAACGACCAAGCGATTGGACTTTAAGGTAAAATAACAAGATAGAGTAGGAAGCATGTTTAAATGGATTAGAAGTGGCCATGGTAACAGGAGAGAAGTAATTGATCGTCTATGGGGACTCCATGCTAGTGATTCAACAAGCCATCAAGGAATGTGAGGTAAAGGAAGACAGATTGAAGCCATACGTCAACTATCCCAAAACTCTGGTTTGTAAGTTCTCAAAGTGTTCGTTCATGCACATTAATGCAAACAAGGATGCATCTAAGTCAACTAGCATGGATCCACTAGCCTATGGAGGACCAATGATACGAGCAAGGAGTAAGAAGTTCAAGCAAGCCTTAAATTCTTACTTGGAGCATTTTTGAAGATGGCTAATAATGGTGCTTTTGATGATGATAACAATGCCTTGAAGATAGTGACAGTAATTGCTATTAATGAAAATTAAGGCAGAAGCTCATCTTCAATAAGGCGTGACCACACCTTATAACCTGTGAGCTACGCAAAATGAGGGCAGAAGATCATTGTCAATAAGGCTTGACCACGCCTTACAATTTATGAGCTGCTGGAACCTGCAAAAAGAGCTTCAAATTTTTCAAGATAAATTCATAGTGGACCCATTTTTAGTTAATTTCCCCTATTTTTTGAAGTATTGGATAAAGAGAACTTTCTCCCATGAATTTAGGATTTTAATTAGGGTTAGATAATTCTTTATCTTATCCTTTCTTATAGGGATAAGATTAGCCGCATATTAGGAGTCTTTTAGGGTTTGATTTTTATTCCTTATCTCTTAGTCCTTTTTAGGGTTAGAATCATTTCAAGACTCTATAAATAGAGCTATGTATTTCGGCCAAAGGCATTAGAAAAATATATCATTTTGAATGAAGTTTATTTTCCTTGAGTTGTTAACTCTTGAATTTCTTGAGATTAAATTAACTTGTTTAAATTTAGTTTCACATGTACATGTTTGATCAATCAATTAACTTTTTATTAGTTTCTTGGGTTGTTTGAACATTCTTCATCTATTTATAACTAAAGAGCTTAGTAGTTCTATTGCTAAGTTTGTTAGTTCCATAATCAATTGCAAACTTTCAAGTTAGATTTTGGGGCGACAATTCAACTTATTGGTAATGGTGCTTCCTCTTAAATAAGGAGAGCGTTTATCAGTTTGAGTTTCTCACCATTGCTTATCTTGGTGTTTGAACATATCCGGTTCGAGTTCATATCATTTGATATCAGAGCCAAACTTGTAAGTTTGGTTTACTTTCTTTTCAATTAAGGGCCTGTCTTCTATTTCATCTCAATTTCTGTTCGCATCATTATAAAAAAAATAAAGATATATATATATATATATATATATATATATTATATTTTCATTGCTGCCCACATACCAAGGCAGATTTCTAAGAAAAAAAGAAAGGAACGGAAAACTAACCCTAACCGTTTATGTTGGGTAGTTCTTGAAGAATTGATTCTTGATTGATTCATTTCGCAATTCTTTTTAATTGATTGGAGCTGGTCTTCATTCTTGAAATTTTGATGTGGGTAATTTTTTTATTTTTCTCTTAAAAAGCTTTTCTTTTGGGTTAATTAAGTCTTGTTCGATTAGTTATAAGCTTGTTTTGTTCACACGCTTATAATTCATTTTATTGATTCACAAGTGTTCCATTGAACTTCAGAATTAATAAACGTTAAGAGGCTGTGAAAAAGTTGTTCTTGTGATTACTAGAACAGTTTGATTTAATTTCTATAAGGAATTCAATTCTTTGTGAGTGAAACACGTGAGGGAATGATCTTTTCTTGTTTTGCCGTTGACTATAAGAAGCCTCCAGAGTATAACACTTGATCACGTCTTTTTTTATTTTCTTTTCTAGTCTTCTGGATTAACCATGTCATCTGAACAACCATTGACTTTGGAAAATTTAGCTTCTACATTGAGAGATGTAGTAGAACATATGCAAAGACAATTTCAAAAACAAGATGACAAATTAACTAGGTTATTGAATGATATGCCTAAAACGTCTAAGGGGATAGTTTTGATAATGACCTAGAAAGTGAGTCTAAAGGGTCTAGACATAATCTCCAACCCAAAATTGACACTAATTTGGGTAGCATTAAGATGAAAATACCATCTTTTCATGGTAATAGTGACCCTGAAGTTTATTTGGAATGGGAAAAGAAGCTTGAAAGGGTTTTTGAATGTCATAACTATAGTGAGTCTAAAAAGGTTAAACTTGATGTTGTTGAATTTTGTGATTATGTTGCCATTTGGTAGGATCAATTGGTGAGTGGTCATAGGCGTTATGGGGAACCCGAAGTTGGTTCATGGGATGAGGTTAATTGCATTATGCGTAAAAGGTTTATGCCATCGCACTACAAAGGGATTTGTACAACAAGTTACAAAATTTAGTACAAGGTAGTAAGAGTGTTGAGGAGTATTGGCAATCTATGGAGATAACTATAATTAGAGCCAATATAAATAAGGATAGGGAAGCCACAATGGTAAGATTTTTGCATGGTTTGAATCATGATATTGCTAACATAATTGAATTGCAGCATTATGTAGAGATGGAGGACATGTTGCACATGGCCGTAAAGGTGGAAAAGCAATTAAAAACCAAGAGCAAAAGTGTTGTCCCTAACTCAAAATGGAGTAACACATGGAAAGGGAGCAACCAGCCCCCTAACAAGGGTTGTGAGGCATTAAAAGACATCAAGGCAGCCCCTAAACTTGATGTTAATACTAAGCCAATGACACAAGGTGACCTCAAATCAAAGAAAGTGCAATGCTTTAAGTGTTTGGGGTATGGGCATATATCTTCCTAATGTCCAAACAAGCAAACCATGGCAATTCGAAGTGGTGAAGTGGTCTTTGAGAGTGATGAAGAATCTGAACCTAGTGAGGAGGATTACCTAGACATGCTTGAGTTGGAGGATTGTGATGATGTGCATTTGGGTGAGGTTAGTATTGTACTTGTAACCTTTAGAGCTCTTAATTTACAACCTGTTGATGATGATGCTCAAAAGGAAAATATATTCCATACTATATGTAAAGTACAAAACCATGATGCTAATTGTAGTTTAATCATTGATGGGGATAGTTGTACTAATGTAGCAAGTGCTATGATGGTTGATAAACTTAAGTTTCCAACTATTAAGCACCCTAAGCCATACACCTTGCAATGGCTTAATGATCAAAGTGGAATTAGAGTTACTAAGCAAGTACGGATTGCATTTAGTGTAAAGAAGTATCATGATGAGGTACTATGTGATGTTGTTCCCATGCAAGTATGTCATATGTTGCTAGGTAGACCATGGTTACATGATAGATCGGTAATTCATAATGGTCGAACCAATGCTTATTCTCTTGTAATGGATGGAAAACCGTATGTTTTGGCACCATTAAATCCTAAAGAAGTTTATGAATTACAGAAAGTTGTAAAGGACCGAATGGAAGCATACAAGAAAGAAAAACAAAAGTGTGAGAGTGCACATGAAAAAGAAAAGGTGCACAAGCAAAAGGGGAGTTGTGTGGAAAATAATGAGAGGCGAGAGCAAAGAGTGGTAAAAGGAGAGTTCAGCGAGGGTTTGCGCAAGAATGTGAGCAAAAGAATGAGTAAGGCGCAAGAGAAAGGGGAGGCAAGTGAGAAAAAAGTGAGTTTCTTAGTTAGAGAGAGAGATATAAGAAAGGCTTTGAGTGAAAATAGGCAAGTACTTATACTTATATACAAGGAAACTTTATTTAACACTAATAATCTTAACTCTTATCTTCCTAGTGTGTTTGTAAGTATTTTGTAGGAGTTTGGCGATGTGTTTCCCGAGGAGTTACCTAATGGGTTGCCACCACTAAGGGGATAGAGCACCAAATTGACTTTGTTCCGGGGTCATCCATTCCAAATAGACCAGCCTATAGAGTCAATCCTGAGGAGACCAAAGAGTTGCAACGCCAAGTTGAGGAATTACTAAGTAAAGGTTATGTTAGGAAAAGTCTTAGCCTATATGTTGTTCCTATTTTATTAGTCCCTAAGAAAGATGGGTCTTGGCGTATGTGTGTTGATTGTCGTGTAATTAACAAGATTACCATTAAATATCGTCATTATATTCCTAGATTAGATGATATGTTAGATGAATTGCATGGTAGTGTTATCTTTACTAAAATTGATTTGAGAAGTGGCTATCACCAAATTATAATGAATATAGGTAATGAGTGGAAAAAAGCATTCAAAACTAAATTTGGTTTGTATGAGTGGTTGGTCATGCCTTTTGGCTTACTAAAGCACCAAGTACTTTTATGAGACTAATGAACCATGTTTTGGGTGCGTATATTGGAAAATTTATGGTAGTATACTTTGATGATATTCTGATTTATAGTAAGAGCTTGAATGAGCATGTTGAACATGTTTGCATGGTGTTGATGGTTTTGCATGAGAATTCTTTATATGCTAACCTTATTAAGTGTGATTTTTGCACAAACAAACTTGTGTTTCTTGGTTTTGTTATTAGTGCAAATGGAATTCAGGTTGATGAAGACAAGGTGAAAGCAATTAAGGAGTGGCCAACACCAAAGAATGTTAGTGACTGAGGAGCTTTTATGGGCTTGCAAGCTTCTATAGGAGGTTTGTCAAGGACTTCAGTACCCTTGCTGCACCACTCAACGAGCTTGCAAAGAAGAACGTGAAGTTTCATTGGGGAGAACAATAAGAAAAAGCATTTAATATGCTAAAGGACAAACTTACTTCATCTCTCATTCTTTCACTTCTGGATTTTTTCAAAACTTTTGAAATTGATTATGATGCTTCTGGTGTAGATATTGGAGCTGTTTTAATGCAAGATGGGAAGCCAATATCCTATTTTAGTGAAAAGTTGAATGGAGCTAGCTTGAAGTATCCAACTTATGACAAGGAATTGTATGCTTTTGTGCGTGCACTCAATGTTTGGCAGCGTTATTTGCTACCTAAGGAGTTTGTGATTCACATGGATCATGAAGCATTGAAGCACTTGAAGGGACAGAACAAGTTGAATAAATGCCATGCTAAGTGGAGTGAATTCATTGAAGTGTTTCCCTATGTCATTAAGTACAAGCAAGGTAAAGAAAATGTAGTTATCGATGCACTATCTAGAAGGTATGCTTTACTTGCTTCTTTAGAAATAAAATTGCTTGGTTTTGAGTATATCAAAGACTTGTATGTTGATGATCAAGATTTTGGTTCTATTTTTCATGCTTTTGAACATGGTGCTATTGATAAATTTTATAGACATGATGGATTTCTATTCAAAGAAAAACGTATATGCATTCTTATATGTTCTATGCATGAATTGCTTGTGAGAGAGTGACATGAAGGTGGTCTGATGGGACACTTTGGTGTTCAAAAGACTTTAGATGTTTTGCATGATCATTTCTATTGGCCTAAGATGAAATCTGATGTGAATAGATTATGTGCTAACTATATTGTATGCAAACAAGCTAAGTCTAAATCACAACCTAATGGGTTGTACATGCCTTTGCCCATACCTAATTCTCCTTGGATTGACATATCTATGGATTTTATGCTTGGATTACCTAGGTCTAAGCATGGGCATGATAGTATTTTTATTGTGGTGGATAGGTTTTGAAAGATGTCACACTTTATTGCATGTAGGAAAATCGATAATGCACAACATGTTGCTGAATTGTTCTTTAGAGAAATTGTACGTTTACATGGTATGCCTAGAACTATTGTTAGTGATAGGGACACCAAGTTTTTAAGCTATTTTTGGAAGACCTTATGGGGTAGATTGGGAACTAAATTGCTTTTTTCTACTACATGTCATCCCCAAACCGATGGTCAAACCGAGGTAGTGAATAGAACTTTGTCACAATTACTTAGGACCATGGTTAAACGAGACTTGAGAACATGGGAAGATTGTTTGCCGCATGTTGAATTTGCATATAATCGTAGTATGCATTCTTCTACTCAATTTTGCCCATTTTGTCTATGGCTTTATTCCTTTGAGTCCTTTAGATTTGATTGCTTTACCTTTGAGTGAACAAGTGAATTTAGATGGCGCAAAGAAGGCTGAATTTGTGTTGAAGTTGCATGAACAAGTACGTGCAAATTTGGAAAGGCGCAATGTACAAATTACCAAACAACGCAATAAGGGCCGCAAAAGGTGGTATTTGAAGTTGGTGATTGGGTTTGGGTGCATTTCAGGAAGGAAAGGTTTCCTAATCAAAGTTGATGCCACGTGGTGATGGTCCATTTCAAGTGATGTAGCGCATCAACGATAACGCATACCAAGTTGACTTACCTGGTGTGTAAAATGTTAGTGCTACTTTTAATGTTGCTGATTTGTCTCCTTTTGATTTTGCTGAAGGCATTGATTCAAGGTCGAATCCTTTCGAAGAGGGGGGGAATGATGCAACCAAGGATGCATCTAAGTCAACTAGCATGGATCCACTAGCTTATGGAGGACCAATGACACGAGCAAGGAGTAAGAAGTTCAAGCAAGCCTTAAATTCTTACTTGGAGCATGTTTTGAAGATGGCTAATGATGGTGCTTTTGATGATGATAACAATGCCTTGAAGATAGTGACAGTAATTGCTATTAATGAAAATTGAGGCAGAAGCTCATCTTCAATAAGGCGTGACCACGGCTTACAACCTATGAGCTACACAAATGAGGCAGAAGATCATTGTTAATAAGGCGTGACCACGCCTTACAATTTATGAGCTGTTGGAACCTGCAAAAAGAGCTTCAAATTTTTCAAGATAAATTCGTAGTGGACCCATTTTTAGTTAATTTCCTCTATCTTTGGAAGTATTGGATAAAGAGAACTTTCTCCCATGAATTTGGGATTTTAATTAGGATTAGATTATTCTTTATCTTATCCTTCCTTATAGGGATAAGATTAGCCGCATATTAGGAGTCTTTTAGGGTTTGATTTTTATTCCTAATCTCTTAGTCCTTTTTAGGGTTAGAATCATTTCAAGACTCTATAAATAGAGCTATGTATTTCGGCCAAAGGCATTAGAAAAACATATCATTTTGAATGATGTTTATTTTCCTTGAGTTGTTAACTCTTGAATTTCTTGAGATTAAATTAACTTGTTTAGTTTAGTTTCACATGTACATGTTTGATCAATCAATTAACTTTTTATTAGTTTCTTGGGTTGTTTGAACATTCTTCATCTATTTATATCTAAAGGGCTTAGTAGTTCTATTGCTAAGTTCCATAATCAATTGTAAACTTTCAAGTTAGATTTTGGGGCGACAATTCAAACTTATTGGTAAGGGTGCTTCCTCTTAAATAGGGAGAGTGTTTATCAGTTTGAGTTTCTCACTATTGCTCATCTTGGTGTTTGAATGTATCCGGTTTGAGTTCGTATCGCACATCCCTCGAGATGAGAACCAGATGGTGGATGCATTGGCTACCCTTTCATCTACATGGGATAACCCCGCCCAATTCCCGATGAAGCCGTTAGTAATCGTGAAGTCTAAGGTGCCTTGCTATTATAGAGAGTGGATAATTGAAATCCACATGGGATTAAAGGAAAAGCCTTGGTTTTATGACTTACAGAAGTTTGTAAAAGATAAAGAATATCTAAAGAAGCATCTACAACAGATAGGTATTCACTGCGCATCCAAGCTAGAAACTGCATCATCCACGATAGGGTGTTCTATAGAAGGATGGCTTCAGGTGTCCAACTCAAATGTATGACTAAGAGAGAAGCACAAGTGATAGTGAAAGAAATGCATAAAGGGATATGCGGGTCTCATATGAATGGTATAGTGTTGACCAAGAAGATTATGCGTAAGGGTTACTACTACTTAATAATGGAGAAAGATTGTATAACTTTAGTAAGAAAATGCAGTGAGTACCAACTATATAGTGACATGTCTTTGGCCTTTTGTAGCCTGGAGAATTGATATTATTGGAGAGATAAAGCCTTTTTCAAACGGTCACAGATTCATAGTTGTAGCAATCAACTACTTCTCTAAGTGGGTTGAGGCTGAGACATTCACTATTATGGGGGCACGATAGATGGCTAGATTTACAAAGAGGAACCTCTATAGGTATGGAGTCCCGCATTGCATTGTAATGGATAATGGCCTGCAGTTTATGGGTGAAATAGGAGACCTACTAGTGGAATACAAAATCAAACACCATAGGTCTTCTCCGTACATACATCAGGAAAATGGAGCGGTAGAAGCAGCCAACACGAACTTAAAGAAAATACTCTTGAAAATGGTAGGGAATCATAAGGATTGGTCATTTCGATTACTTTTTGCACTTTGGAGATATCGAACGATTGAGTGGATGTCGACATGACAGATTCCATAGTCTATGGTTTATGGGATTGAAGTGGTCTTACTAGTTGAGTTAGAACTAAAATTTTTGAGAGTTGTGTCGGAAGCCAAAATACCAGAATGTCAATGGACTGAGTAGAGATACCAGTAGTTGGCTTTGATTGATGAGAAGAGGATGAAAGCCCATACCACATGCAATTGTATCAAAAGTTGATAGCTAGGGCATTCAATAAGATGGTAAAACTAGGAAAAATCAAAGCTGATGACTTGGTATTGAAACACACAAGACCTATCGTATTCGATCCAAGAGGGAAGTTCAAGCCCAATTGGGAAAGCCACTTAGCATAACAAAGCCTAGACTAAAGTAACTTAGGGTTTTGTAGAAATCCTAAATCTTTAAGGACTTTAATTAAAGACCATATATATAGAAAGAGATGATATGGGGCGACAATGGTGAAAGTTGAAAGGTGGTTGCACACCTAAGAGAGAAAAATGTTTTCTTTGAGATACATACCCTTGATGAATTAATTAATAAGATTAATTGATTCATCCCCCTTGCTTAGAACTAACATTCAATCTCCAACATCTCTTTTCAATCTCTGAAAATTGGTTTAGTGAGATCTTTGCTTAGATGCTTGTGTGGATCACCAAAAGAGGCCGGTCACTTGAGTAGCTTTAAAGTGCATTAATCATCCTTGAAGAATCAAGAATCAACGAAGCAAGAAGCACTCATTGGATTGGCTAAAAACTCCTTTTTCAGCCTTCTCCATCTTTTGCTTGTTTTGTTTATTACGAATATCTTAATCAAATAGGGACATTGACTCTTTTCTTAATTAAGTTATTGTTTTTGGGCAAACAATCAGCACAAGCCCTTTAAACAAGTTACTTTAGCTTTCGAACCACTTTCATTGACGAAGACCTTTTCCAAAGATGACTATAATATGAGCTCGTAGAGGCAAAAGCTGCTGCAGTCAAGCATCTATACTCGCTCTTCATCGTATACTGGCCTTTTCGATCCCAGGCCTAATACCAAGTACCATCTTGAGGTTGCAAGGGAAGAGGCATACCAAGAATAATATTAGCATCACTGGTGGTAAAAATGTCATGAACTAAGTCCAAATCCCATCTATGTTGTTGTTGAACAAGAAGTGAGGCGACTGTTGCAAACTCAAGGCTCGAGTATGGAAGAGTTTCTGCATAAGGTTGTAGGTCATCATAAAGCCATGGATCGTACCATATATGAGTAGACTCGCCATTGCCAATGCTTTTCCTAATACCTAACTTTATCAAATTATGAGCTGCCATCAGACTTCTCCATACGTAGCTGGTATTATTCCCAATTTGAGCATAAAGGAACGATGAGTTAGGGAAGTACCTAGCTTTGAAGATAGATGCATCGAGCGAATTTGGATTGCACAAGATTCTCCAATAGTAGTAAAGCTAAGTTGAATTGGTGGATTCGACGTAATCCCATACCACCAATGCCTTTCTTCGAACACAATTTTTGCCAGCTCATCCAATGTATACCTCTATCTTCACTTATATTGTTTCCCCACCAATATGAGTACATCATTTTATCCAAGTCGTCATATAGGTTCTAGGGTAGCAGGAACACACTCACGGCAAAGGTTGGGATTACCTAAGCAACTATCCTTGAAAATATCTTTTTTCTTGACCTCGATGAGAGCTAATTTATCCAACTATTGCTTCTGTTCCATAGGCGATCTCTCAAGAATGCAAAAATCTTATGTTTGTTCCTACCCACCAAGGATGGTAAGCCCTGGTAATGCCCATGATTAAAAGTCTCATTTACTTGTAATAAAGCATAGACACTTGCTCAGATGATAGAGGATGTGTTAGCACTAAAGCTGATGGAAGATTTCTGGAAATTAACCACATGTCTCGAGCTTCTATCATATTGCAGTAAGCACTCTTTTATCTTGATGCATTCTTCATTTGTAGCTTTAAAGAAAATAAAGCTATCATCTGTGAAAAAGAGGTGGGAAACCACAGGGATCCCCTTACCTCAAGCCTCTATTTAGGAATAATAGGCCTGGCCACATGATCACCATTAACAACTGAGAAGCTTACCGAGCATATGTACATCATAAGCTCAAGCCACCGTTAGCAGTGGTTTCGAGCATGCACCCAAGTGTCTTTAGCAATTACGACACTTCAAGGCTTTTCAACCTAATTGGGAACGTGCTAGCTAATCACAGAGACTAGCGGAGAGATGGAGTCGCCACCCGGGTAATTCTCTAGGACACTTTTACTAATTTGAGTAGTGTACTAGATTCCATAAGAAAGCTTTGCCACATCTAGATACTGATGTAGAAGCCAAGTTCCTAATTTGTGTATGTCAGTCTTTCATTTTATTGTTTAATGAATTATTCCCTATAAATACGATACTTTATATTTACAAACATTCACTACAGCATGTTAAGTGTACCCTATTTTATTAAGCCTTACCCAGGTTTAAATTGTTAGCCTATTTTACTAATTAATTATGTACAAGGCTTTACCTAGTTTAATCCAATTACAAATTATGCTTTGATTCTAGCCTTTAAGCCTAAATGAACTACTTTTTATGCTGAGGCCCAGTTGAGTGATCTTAGATATAATATGGCCCAATTAATTCATTTAAAGTATAGTAAAAGCCCACTAGGTTTATATTAATTTTAAAATTAGCCCAATTATCATTTAATTAACCTAGTGGACTACAATTTTCATGTTGGGTCTAATTTTTAGTCTAGGATCTATGTGTCCAATTTTAATTAGGCAATCACATTACAACTATTTGGCATATATCAATCATAAAACAAAATATAGGTCTAGAAAATTAAATTTAGCTATTACAACCCTTCCTATAACTAAAAAATGAAAGAAAAACACCTACAAACTAAGAGCAGTACATAAACATCACAAAAATACATCAAAACTCAAAAATCAGGGCCAAAATAAGCATAGCCGATCATTCAAAGGCATAGAGCCGAATCGGCTCTGCATTGAACTGATTGACTTTAGGGCTTCTACAAGTCAATTCTACGATTTTCCTTCGACTTCACACCCCAAGAGCCAATTTTACATGCACAAATGATAAAAATCGATCAAAAGATGTAAAATAAAATAAGAAACATAAAAAGAAAATATAAAATTTAACTAGAAAACCCAAAAAAGAATATAAACCCTAAAAATTATAACAAACAGTAGGCAAATATAATATTTTAAGATAGATTCCAAATTTCAATTATATAACCATGATATCTAATTCAATTGCATAGAAATATAAATCAATTATGTTTGCCTATCATTAACTAACCAGATTCAAAACCCAATAAAATCATATTATCATATTCAAAAAAACCTGTATGTTCATATTATCATATTCAAAACCCAGCAAGTTGTAGCATGATAATTCATAAGAAAACCTATTTTAATCACATAGATCACATGAAATAATAATAAAATATCCTAAACATGTTTCTATAATTATAAAAACAAAAGAACTAATAAAGAGGGGAAAGTTATGTTTAATGATATGGATGTGGGGGAACCCTCAGGTTGTCACTGTAGATTGCTATTTTGCGAGTCTTAGGAGACAATGAAGTAGTTGAATCGAAAGTCTTCTTTTATTGGTCAATAGTATCTAATAAAAATCTTTATAAATCTCAATAATTATCACAAAAGCTTTCTAGAAACTTATTTTTATATTTTTGGGCATTTTAAAGTCAAAATATGCATAAAACAACATGGAATCTTGAAAAAGGACCAATCGGCACTGTGTAGAGCTGATTGACTCTGCACAGAGCCAATTCAGCTCTATGCTAAGTCGATCGGCTCTGTGGAGAGCCAATTTGGCTATACGCAAAGTTGATTGGTTTTATGGGCAAAACGTTTGGAAACTTTTGACAATTTGGGCCACTGCCAGATCACGGCCCAGCAGTGCAGGTTCTCCACTCTGACGCTCCAGTTGTCTACTTTGTAGACCTAGGGGATGGACACTCATTCTGATAAGGGGAAAGGAGACTCAAAAGAGAGCCCCAACTTCTAATTTTACTACCATTCTTTATATTTTTGCCTTTTTGATGTTTTTCTACAAAATTTGACTTCTCTTATATATAAATTTTTTGCATTATTGACATTTGAACCCATGCATTGACATTATTCTCCTCTCAACATTGTATATTTTGGGTTTACATATGACCAGGGGCCAAGCAAATGCTGAAAAACCCTCAAATAACTGTAAAATTGCTTGATGATGTCATACAATCGATCGGTTGTATCCTCAGCTGATTCAACTCTGCAGTTACAATGTTTGAATTAAACACTATTTTTAGGCCTTTAAATACGTGTGCACCCCTCACACTTCCCCATACACGATTCATACATCAAAAGTAAAAAAACCATGACTCGGGAAAGCGACAAAGCCTTCCAAACTCTTCTAAAAACCCTAATTGGTGTTGAATGGATCAGACTTGGGAAATTCCACCTTTCCTCTTTCAAAGTCATGCAACATACCAAACTTGATTATGGGTTTCTTCACTCTACAGTCAACTTTTGGTGCCCAAGAAACCACGTTTTCTGATCCAATGGGTAGGAGCTATATCCCATGATTGAAGAGTTCTCCACCATTCTTGGAGGCCTCATGGATTCTACTCATTCAATTGCTTTGCCAAAGCTTAATGATTCTTTTCCTAGGAAATTGGTAGAGCTATTCAACATGCCCTCTTCTGAGGTACTTTCCCATTCTATTGGTAAATACATTACTCTCACTTCCTTGATATCTTACTGTGAGAAGAAGGAAAGGGATACACCTGCTTGGGTTAAGATGTTAGACTTTTGCCTCTTTGCCCAATTCTTGTTGATCTCTCCTCAAATAGGGGGAGATATCAGAATTGTTGGCATTATTAATCAAGTAGAGCACAGAGCAGATCCAATTCTAGTAATCTTAGCTGAACCATCATTGGGTTAGACATGTGCAAAATTCATTAACGGTTTGGTGGAAGCCTCATTCTCTTACAGGTATGCAATGAAATCCTTTTTTAAAATTATTTTTGCCTTAATTTTTGCCTAAGCCGCCTTTCCAAGTTTTCAACTTAGATTTCTTTATTTTCTTTTCTTTTTCTTTTTTTTCTTTTTCTTTTTCTTTTTCTTTTTCTTTTTCTTTTTCTTTTTCTTTTTCTTCTTCCTTTTGCAAATTTGGTTGCATGAGAAGCTTCGAATACTGACCATCCTGTAGAACATCGACAAGTATGAGCCGAAGCATGTGCAAATTCGATGAATTGCTACTCCACGGGACCACGATGGCTGGATTTCCTAGATGAAGGGCACTTCGGACACACTTATTCGCTGGACTTGCCCCTAGTGGAGAATCAAGCATGTCACGTTTATGGTGTACGACAACTGCATGCCTTTACTTGGATTGTGGGCCTCAACCTTTTACACATCTACGAGACTTTACCATTAGTATGTGCAGAAGTAACAAATTTTGGAATTCCCTCATGAATTCGAAGGCTTCCCATTAAGACATAATTTCTTGGATAAGATAGAGAGACTCTAGCCCCATCGAGATATTGAGCGCAACCTGGATTTCAAAGGCGATCTGACCACTGATGACAGCTTCAAAGCTTGGTTCAAACTTTAGATTACCACTTCTCCTGGATTCACAAGGTTCAAGAGGACTCGAGAGCTAGTTGCTGATTGTAGAAATGCATATGGAAAGAGAATGAGAATATGAGAATATGCTTATTTTTAGATTTCATTTATTTTTCTTAAAACTCTAGTCTAGTTTTTTTTCTTTTAATTGGTGCATAGAATAATAACAAACATATGTATGTTTGATAAAAATTCTAAATAATTTATTCATTTAGTAAAGGCCTAAATGGGTACATTTTGATTTCTCATGATACAACTCATGTCATCAGTCAGTCTTTTCAGATTTTCTAGCTGATATTTTCTCTCATTCCCCTAATCTTTTCCTGACAAGTCTCTTTTAGATTTTCTAATCAGCAGACTATTTTTTCTATTCTAATTATTATTTTTATACATAGTATTTCTTGAGACGATCGAGGTTAATTGGCTCAGAGAACTCATTCCCTTCCAAGTCTGAGATTCTAGCGGCACCCTTGGGCATAATTTTCTTTACCAAATATGGGCCTTCCCAATTAGGCCTAAACTTCCCTCTTGGGTCAAATACAGTTGGTCTCATGTGCTTTAACACTAAATCACCAGTTCTGATTTTCCCTGGCTTTACTTTCTTATTGAACGCCCTAAGTATCCGCTTCTGGTTTTAACTGCATGTGATAAAGGGCTTTCATCCTCCTTTCATCGATCAAAGCTAAATGCTAGTATATCTGCTCAATCCACTAGTACTCTCATACTTTAGCCTCTAACACAACTCTCAAAGATTTCAACTCTAACTCTATTGGCAAGACTGCTTTAGTCCCACAAACCATAGAGTATGGAGTCTGTCTTGTCAATGTTCGCCCAGTTGTTCAATATCCCCAAAGTGCAAAGGCTAACCGGAATAACCAATCATTTTGATTTCATACCATCTTTGAAATTATTTTCTTTAAGTCCTTATTGGCCCTTCCACCACTCCATTTGCCTGAGGTCTGTACAGAGAAGACCTATAATGTTCAATCTCGTACTCCGCTAACAAGTCCGCTTTTTTTGCTTATGAACTGCACGCTGTTTTCTGCCACAACGTGATGTGGGACCCCATACCTGCAAATTAGGTTCCTCTCTATAAATCTAGTCATCTGCCTTGCCCCTATACTAGTGAATGACCTAGGCTCAACCCACTGAGTCAAGGTTACAACTATGTCCCTCTGACGATTCAGAGGAGGCTTTATCTCTCTGATGATGTCAATTTCCCAAGCTTTAAAGGCCATAGGGATGTCAAATTGTAAAGCTCAGTCATTATAGAGCTAGTACTCACGGCATTTCCTTGCCAAAGCTATAAAATCCTTTTCCATTGTTAACTAGTAATACCCTTGACGAATAACCTTTCTGGTTAACATTATACCGTTTATGTGAGGCTAGCATATCCTTTATGCATCTCCTCTATTACAACCTACTCTTTCGCTTCAGTAACACGTCAAAGCTGGACACTTGAAGTCATCCTTCTGTATAACACTCCTTCATGGCTGAGGTAATTCCTGGCCTATATTCGCAGCACATACCTTTCCATCACAGTTGCTTCCTCAAAGTATTCCTTGTCTTTTACAAATCTCTTAAGATTGTAAAATCAAGGCTTCTCTTCTAGTCCCATCTAGACTTGCATTTGGTTCTCATCCCGCAGCAAGTATATAAATGAACATTTGGAGAAATTGCCAACCAAATTCTTGAGATAGTTGACATATGCCTTTAACCTCTCTTCTTTCACTTTCAACTCTGCAATAGCTTATTAAATCATTAACATGGAGTCCCCATAGACCATCAGCTGCTTTGCTCCCACTACCATGACCGCTTCTAATCCAAATAAACATGCTTCATACTTTGCCATGTTATTTTTCACTCTGAAGTCCAATCTCTTGGCCATTGGTAACATTTCTCATTTTTGCGTAATCAAGACTACTCTTAACCCCACAACTTTTGCATTCACAGCTCCATCAAGTATATCTTCCATTCTTGGATCTTGATTGCCCCCAAATTTTTATTAGAAAACTCAGATCCTAAGGGTCATTTCCCTCGATTGCATTCTGAGCCAAGAATTCTGCTACAGCCCTACCCTTGACTACTTCTTGGTGATGTACTCGATGTCGAACTTCGTTAGGAGCACCAACCATCTTGCCAACTGTGCGAGTTTTAAGCGTGCAATCAAGTATCTTTAGCGACACGGCACTGTAAGGCTTTTCAACCTGATCGGGAACATGCTAACTAGTCACAGAGACTAGCGCGGAGATGGAAGTCGTCACCCGGGTAATCATTGGGACACTTTTACTAATGAGTGGCATTTCTCAAATTCCATAAGGAAGCTTACACCATAAATCTAGAGATGGATCTAGAAGCCGACTTCCGTATTTTTGTATATTAGTCTTTAATTTTATTATTTAACAAATTATTCCTTATAAATGCAGCAATTCATATACAAGCATACCAAATAACACACATAATTCACCCAGGTATTGCCCATTTTATTCAAGCCTAACCCATATTAAAGTTGTTAACCTTAATTACTAATTAATTATGTATATAGCTCACTTAGTCTGGCCCATTTACAAATTATGCTTTTAATTTCCAGCCTTTAGGCCTAATGGACTACTTATTATCACAATGCTCGTTTTTTGTGAACCTAATCCTAATAAAGCCCAATCCTAATTAGAACATGGCAAAATCCTTAAGTCTACTTCAATTTTAGAATTTAATCCCAATTAATGTTGATTAGCCGATTGGACTACAGTTTTCATGTTAGGTCCAATTTTACCCTAAGTCTATATGTCCACTTCTAATTAGACAGTCATGTCATAGTTATTTATTATACATAAAGCCATGAAATAAACAAAAATAAAGAGTAGAAATATAAACCTAACTATTACAACCTAGCCTACAACTAAAATTGCAAAGGAAAAAATTCTAAAATCTAATACAGTACACAAAACCGATAAAAATACATCAAAACTCGATAAAAAGCCAAAAATTAGGACCAAGAGGTGTAGAGCCGATCAACATTGGGCAATAGAGCTAATCGACTCTAGGGTATTCAGGCAGACTGTTTTGACTTTCAGTGCATTCCTCGCATCCCTAGAGCCGATTTTAACATGCACATATGTAAAAAAATAAAATAAAAAATAAAATAACAATCGATTTAAGCTATGCAAACCCAAAAAACTGAACATACAGAAAATAAGGACGATAGTTTAATCATACAATCCTAATAAACTAATTTAATTATAAATCGTCATCAAAATAGAAATCTAATCATGAAATCCCATGCATGTACTAATCAAATTCGAAACCTTAATTAGCAATATAATCAGATTCTGAACCCTAATATTCTTATTATCATATTTCAAAACTCAATAAATTAATAACATGTCGATTCATAAGAAACTGTAATCTAATTATATTAAGTGATAAAAGTAACCCTAATCATGTTTCTAAAAAAGCATAAAAATAAGAAAGGAAAACCAATTTAGGATGATGATGGATGTATGTTTGGAGGAATCCTTAGGTTATCACCATAGTTGATGGTTCTCTGAGTCTCGGGTGATGAAGATGTAGTTGAATCGAAGACTGGTTCGGAATCCAGTGCTGGATTTGGTGTTGAAAAAGCTTTTGTCGATTAAAAAAAAGCTTTCCAAAAATAGTTCATTCTTTAATAGCCTTCTTTCTCAGTGACCTAAACCCTTTCTAATACTAAACGAAAGTTTTTTCTCAAATAAATATTAGCTTTTGTTCTCTCTTATTGTCTTTTTATTTCTTCCTCTTTTTCTCTTTGTTGTTTCCTCTCCCTCCTTCAACCCTAGATCTCTCTTTCTGTTTATAGAGGTAAGGTTTCAAGGGAAATACTAAGGGAACTAATAATCTTAGATTTTTAAAAAAGTAAGTTGATAAATATCTAAAATTAATTCTTTAAATATAAATAAATATCATTAAAAATCCATGATTATCATCAAAGCCTTCTAGACCATGTATTTGGACGTAAAAATCATCAAGAACAAACGACGTCAAAGCGAAAAAGCCTCAATCTGCACTGTGTAGAGCCAGTCACCTCTTCATATAACCAATTGTCTCTACACATGGGAAGTTCAAATATTTGCAATTAGGTCCCTGAATTTGTAAAATCCCTTGTTTTGACACTCAAACTTTATTTTTATTAATAATTACCTCCAAATTGATTTTAAAAAGGTATTTTCGACTGGATTAACCCCCGGTTTATCAAAATTTATAAGCATGCAATGCGTTTAAATAAATTGAGACAAATCATAAATATCAAGGATACAACAAAAGGATATCTCCGTGAGCTGTAGAAGCCACACCTCGTAAGCTCGAACTTTGAGCACTGATTCGATGTAGGGACTACGCTCGCTTGGGTTTTCGAGGACTCCGCTTGCTTAAGTTGAGGGATTTGCCTGCTTAGGTTGAGGACTTTACCTACTTAGATTGAGCACTTTGCCTGCTATCTAGGAACCATGCCCATTGATTTGTGAGCCACGCCCATCAATCTAGGAACCACGCCTATCTGATTTTTCTGATTGTAGAGACTTCCCTTTGGCTATTTTCCATTCTAGGAGACAATTCACCACTTTGGGTCAACTTTTGATATTTTTCTATTTTCGGATACTTTCAGTTAGAATTTCCTGCCTCAAGGTACGGTCTGATTCACTTTGATGCTTTTTGGAAACTATACTGTTGTTTGGCTTATTCAGGGGCTAAAGCATAATTTTGATAGGTTAGGGACCAAATTTGTAATTTCTTAAAAATTCCCCCCTTAAGATGCCAACTGGGATTCTATGTGTTCTGAGGACTTGCATCAACTTTTTGGACTAAGACGTGATTTTGATAGGTCGGGTACCTGAGTGACAATTTTGCCCCCCTCTAGGACGTATATATATATATATATACATTCTCTTATATCAACACTTCACTCGTCATATATATTTTCCTTCACTTTTTCTCAAATCCTTTCTTACTCTTTCTATGATTTCTCCTTTATTTCTCCACCAAATTTCATGAAATCAGTCTCGAAATGGCAAGCTCTTCCTCAAGAGTCACTGGACGTACTCCAATCGCACCGAATTAGGAGTTTTCTACTCTAATTTCTCGCTCAAAGGACCTTAGGCTTGTGAAGAGAGAGGAAATCCCTCTTTTAGCAAAATTGAACACCCCATCGCGCATTTCTAGCTGTTGGAGAGGTAATTTCTTGGCTTAAAATTTGTTTCCTACAACTTATAGGCTTGATATACATGTTATTTATCCAAAACATGTGAAAAATTGTAAAAAATTATTGAAAATCTGTGTGCCCTAACCTTTAGAGCTGATCGGTTGTGTATAGTGCCAATCACTTGTGCGCAGAGCCGATAAGCTCTGTATAGTCCAAATAGACCGCACACTGGCCGAACAACTAATAGACATACTTGCATGTTTAAGGTCTTTTCATATGTACATGATGTTTAATGCCTATGCATTTGGCTTCCTAGGGTGATGTTGTGTTGATCGAGTTCGCCAAAATTTTTTATGGTGCTCGCAAGTTTGATGAGATCCCTATCTCGGTCCAGGCTAGGATTGGAGATACCGGCTTTCATTAGTTTGTAGCCACAGTCGCATCTGTCACTGGGAGGGTTGACATACTTCTGTTTACACCCTGCTCGAGAGGTGGATGGACACTACTCACACCTTCCACACTCCGGTCGGTGAGCTGACATTCTCTCCTCTTTCCTTTTCCACTATCACAAGCATCAATTTCATTGGCACACCCGTGCCATTTGAAGATGTGATCCATGATTAGCATTTTATCATTGATTTGCTTGGATTCTTACCGACATTCAAGAACTCGCACTGTATTGCTTATCAGAGTATCCCCTTCCACTACCGGGGCTTTGTCCCTCAGAACACTCGAGAGGTTGACCAAATGGCTCGAGCCTTCTTGGTGTACCTCTTTAGTATGACATTATTCAGTGACTCAGGGAATTCATTGAACTTCCATTATTGGGCCCTGCTGCAGGATTTGGACCAGGTCTCCTCTTACAACTGGGGATCTATGGCTCTCACATACTTGTATCATCAAATAGATGTTACAGTGTGAGGCAGCAAGAGGATCTGCGGTTTCTGGCATGCGGTCCATGTAAGTTATACTTTGACTTCTTTTCCTAGTTTCTTTGAATGCTAAATCTTATTTTTACACGTTTGGGCCCTGGAGATTGGCCTTTTAGTAAGCTCACAGCCCATCTGCACCTCGCCGGCTTGCCCTCATTTGAGTCACTAGGGCTCAAGCAAGACCATCACCTTAGAGTGGGCTGAGGTTCACATGCACCGCATATTGATCAACAGCTTGACATAGGAAAAAGTAAATACAATTTATTAGTCATATTCATGCTTCATTTATATAGTTACTTACCTTTTCTAGTTTGCAGATTCGAGGCGATCGGTTAGGGGAGCGCTACCAGTGGGACCCCTACATACTGTTTGCAGCTGATCTCGAACAGAGGAGGATCCTGCTGACCGATGGAGCACGCCTATTCCTTGTATGGGCTACAAGGAAGGTGAGGCACTACTTTCAGTCTTATAAGTGCCAGCAATTTAAAAAATATACCCTATGAAGTACCTATTTGAAGCTCCATCTCTTACAGGGAAACTAGCTAGATGGTTATTGCTCTTGATGGAGTCCGACATTGAGTACATCACTAAGAAGGTGGTCAAAGGTAGAGCCATAGAGCCGTAGTTGAGTTCCTAGCTCAGAATGCAATTAAAGGAGAGGACCCTTGGGATCTGAAATTTCATGATGAGAATCTGGGGCGATCGAGATCTAGGAGTGGAAGATATACTTTGATGGGGTCATAAATGTAAGAGGTGCAAACTTAGGAGTAGCTCTGATCATGCTATAAAGGGAGATGCTGCCAATGGACAAGAGATTGGACTTTAAAGTGACCAATAATATGGCAGAATATGAAACATGTTTATTTGGATTAGAAGTGGCCGTGGTAGCAAAAGCTAAGCATTTGATGGACTATGGGAATTCCATGCTGGTAATCCAATAAGCCCTCGAGGAATGGGAAGTAAAAGAAAAGAGGTTGAAGTCGTACGTCAATCATCTCAAGACTTTAGTTTGGAACTTCTCCAAATGTTCCTTTGTAAACTTGCCTCGAGACAAGAAACAAATGGCAGCTAAATATACCCCTGTTACAGGGTTGTTTTCTAATATTAGCAAATATACCCCTCTTATAGGGTTGTTTTCTCATGTTGAAAGATATACCCCTCTTTCGGGTTTATTTTCTAATATTGATAAATATACCCCTCTTACGGGGTTGTTTTCTCATATTAAAAAATATACCACTTTTTTGGGGTTGTTTCCTAATATTAGCAAATATAACCCTCTTACGGGGTTGTTTTCAAATATTAAAAAATATACCCCTCTTTTGGGGTTGTTTTCTCATATTGACAAATATACCACTTTTTTCAGATTGTTTTCTCATGTTGAAAGATATACTCCTCCTACGGGGTTGTTTCCTAATATTGACAAATATACCCCGCTTACGGGGTTGTTTTCTCATATTAAAAGATATACCATTTTTTTAGGATTGTTTTCTCATGTTGAAAAATATACCCCTCTTACGGGGGGTTGTTTTGTAATATTGACAAATATACCATATTGACAAATATACCACTTTTTTGGGGTTGTTTTCTCATGTTGAAAGATATACCCCTCTGATTACTTGTTCTTTTTGGTAATATTTAGCCGACAAATAGATTACTGGATCAAACATAGATTTAGTCATTTTAGCACCGCAGTGGAAAATATATTCAAAATACAAATAAACAAATGAAGTTTGATACCTTCTGCATCCCTCACTTTGCATTTGGAAGAAGGATGGAAGGTTGCATATCTTTTACTTCAAATCTCAATCACACAAGACATGTTCTCTGCAAATATACACCCACAAGACATGTTCTCTAATACATTTTCATGGCATTTTATATTACCAAATTGAGATCAATAGTGGGAACCACCAAATTACAAGTTTGAAAAAGAGAAAAATGGTAGGAATATTTGTACTAAGAGTGAGATTTATAGGATTGTAATTTTAATGGTCTATTCCAGCCTGTAATCATCATTAAAGAAGTACATGTTTGTTAGCAATGATGGAAGAGAAGCCCTATATAAAGGGCTTGTGTTCATGTCTGCCATGCACAACACAAAAACAAACATTTTCTACTTTTAAAAATGGGTACCTAGAAGCAGGGACATTGGTCTCCGATCATACATGCTATAGTTTTTTGCCTTGTAGCCACTGCTGTGGTGGCTGATAAGCCTTATATTTATGCTTCTCCACCACCTCCTCATCACCCTAAGCATTATGTTTCTCCATCCTATTACTACAAGTCACCTCCTCCAAGATATGCTCAACACCCACCATATTACTATAAGTCCCCTCCACCTCCACCAAAACATGTTGAGCATTCACCATATTATTATAAATCTCCTTCATCACCATCACCATCACCATCTCCGCCACCACCATACCACTACACATCACCACCTCCACCAAGGAAGTCTTCACCTCCTCCTTACTACAACAACTCTCCACCTCCACCAAAGAAATCTCCACTACTTCCATATCACTATTCACCACCACCACCACCACCAAAGAAGTCTCCACCTCCTCCATACCACTACCCATCACCACCTCCACCAAAGAAGTCTCCACCTCCTCCCTACTACTATAGCTCTCCATCTTCACCAAAGAAGTCTCCACCTCCTCCATACTACTACTCATCACCATTTCCACCAAAGAAATTTCTACCTCCTCCCTATTACTAACGCTCTCCACCTCCACCAAAGAAGTCTTCACCTCCTCTCTACTACTATAGCTCTCCACCTCTACCAAGGAAGTCTCCACCTCCGCCATACCACTACACATCACCACTTCCACCAAAAAAATTTCCACCTCCTCCATACTACTACTCATCACCACCTCCACCAAAGAAATCTCTACCTCCTCCCTACTACTATAGCTCTCCGCCTCCACAAAGAAGTCTCTACTTCCGCCATACCACTACATATCACCATCTCCACCAAAGAAGTCTCCACCTCCTCCCTACTAATATAGCTCTCCATCTCCACCAAAGAAGTCTCCACCACCTCCATACCATTAATCATCACCACCTCCACCAAAGAAATCTCCACCTCCTCCCTATTACTACAACTCTTCACCTCCACCAAAGAAGTCTCCACCTCCTCCATACTATTATAGCTCTCCACCTCCACCAAAGAAGTCTCCACATCCACCATACTACTACTCATCCTCTTCTCCTCCAAAGAAGTCTCCACCTCCTTCCTACTACTACAACTCTCCACCTCCACCAGAAAAATCTCCACCTCCTTCATACCACTACTCATCAGCACCCCCACCAAAAAAGTCCCTGCCTCCTCCATACTACTATAACTCTCCACCTCCACCTTCTCTTTCATCACCACTTCTATACCATTATATATCTTCTCATCCACCAAAGAAGTCTCCACCTCCTCCATATTATTATAACTTTCCACCTCCACCTTTTCCATCACCGCCACCTCCTTACTATTATTCTTCCCCACACCCTCCCAAAAACTACTAAAATAAATCCATTTGAATTGTACTAATAAATTCCATCCATGTATTTTTTTCGAATTGATTCCACATTTTTTTGTATTACAATAAGGATAAAGTTTAAAATTTAGAGTGAATTTCTTTTGTATTAAGCAGTGCTTGTTATATCATTTCTCTGTAATAATATGAAAGGCATAATCAAATTCTATGATATATATTTCTTTTCTTATTCTGGTCATTCAAAACTATATTCCCTATATTCTTAATATTTTTGTTGATGACAGATACATCATAGCTTGTATTATCCTAAAATTCAGCCATCTATAATTTTTTTACATTATTAAAAATGGTGCCACCATTTCCATTATTGCCCTCATATTATTATTATTTCATTTCTATAATATACATTCTTTTCTTATTCTGGTCATTCAGAACTATATTTCTTATATTCTTAATATTTTTGTTGATGACAAAAACACCAGATGTTGTATTGTCCTAAAATCCAGTCACCTACATTCCTTTTACATTATTAAAAATTGTGCTATCATTACCATTATTTCTGCACACGTTTATTAAATATAGTATACCCATATAATTATTTAATACATTAAATTCTAGAAAAAATTTATTTTAAATAAAATTAACTATTTTAATTTTAATTTTTTAATATATAAAATGACTCAAATTTAAATTATAATTTTAAAAAATAATTGCATCTTACAAATAATAAAATTATTTTTATAAATATATTAACTTAAAAAATTAACTAAATAAATATATTTATTCATATCACTTACGGATTGACTCGTTTATCTGAATTTATTTACCCCAAATTCAAACTCGATTAAATAAGTATTGTATCGTTTTGTTTGATTTTTGATTCAATCTCCACCTCCTCCCTACTACTACAACTCTCCACCTCCACCAAAGAAGTCTCCACCTCCTCCCTACTACTACAGCTCTCCACCTCCACCAAAGAAGTCTACACCTCCCGCCATACCACTACACATCACCACCTACACCAAAGAAGTCTCCACCTCCTCCCTACTACTATAGCTGTCCACCTCCACCAAAGAAGTCTCCATCTCCTCCATACTACTACTACTACAGCTCTCCCCCTCTACCAAAGAAGTCTCCACCTCCTCCATACTACTACAGCTCTCCACCTCCACCAAAGAAGTCTCCACCTCTTCCATACTACTACTAATCACCACATCCACCAAAGAAATCTCCACCTCCTCCCTACTACTACAGCTCTCCACCTCCACCAAAGAAGTCTCCACCTCCGCCATACCATTACACATCACCATCTCTACCAAAGAAGTCTCCACCTCCTCCCTACTACTATAGCTCTCCACCTCCACCAAAGAAGTCTCCATCTCCTCCATACTACTACTTATCACCACCTCCACCAAAGAAATCTCCACCTCCTCCCTACTACTATAGCTCTCCACCTCTACTAAAGAAGTCTCTACCTTCGCCATACCACTACACATCACCACCTCCACTAAAGAAGTCTCCACCTCCTCCCTACTACTATAGCTCCCCACCTCGACCAAACAAGTCCCCACCTCCACCATACTACTACTCATCACTATCTCCACCAAAAATATCTCCACCTCCTCCATATTATTATAACTCTCCACCTCCACCTTCTCCATCACCACCACCTCCTTAATATTATTTTTCCCCACCACCTCCAAAACACTACTAAATTGAATATGTTTGAATTACACCAATAAATTCCATCTATGTATTGTTTTCGAATTGATTCCATATTTGTTTATATTACAATAAGGATAAAGTTTTAGATTTAGATTGAATTCCTTTTGTACTAGGTAGTGCTTGTTATATCATTTCTCTGTAATAATATGAAATGCATAATCAAATTCTATGATATATATTTCTTTTCTTATTCTGGTGAGTCAAAACTATATTCCCTATTTTGTTGATGACAAATACATTAGATCTTGTATTATCCTAAAATTCAGCCATCTACTTTTGTTTTTACATTATTAAAAATAGTGCCACCATTTCCATTATTGCCCTCATATATTATTATTATTATTATTATTATTATTATTATTATTATTATTATTATTATTATTATTATTTCATTTCTATAAGATACATTCTTTTCGTATTCTGGTCATTGAGAACTATATTTCCTATATTCTTAATATTTTTGTTGATGACAAAAACACCAGATGTTGTACTGTCCTAAAATCTAGTCACCTACATTCTTTTTACATTATTAAAAATTGTGCTACCATTGCCATTATTTCGCACACATTTATTAAATATATTATAAATATCCACCCGTACAATCATTTAATACATTAAATTCTAGAAAATATTTATTTTAAATAAAATTAAAATGACTCAAGTTTAAATTATAATTTTAAAAAAATAATTGGATCTTTACAAATAATAAAATTATTTTTATAAATATATTAACTTAAAAATTAATTAAATAAATATATTTATTCATATCACTTACAGATTGACTCTTCTATTTGAATTTATTTATCTCAAATTCAAACTCGTTAAAATAAGTATTATATCGTTTTGTTTGATTCAATCATTGTATCGTTTTGTTTGATTCAATGATGTCAAGTATTGCCATTCTTCGATAAGAGCCAGTAGTTTTTCAGCTTCCAATTGTTATTAATTATTTTTATTAATTTTTGAATAAGAGTTAAAAATTAATTCCCAACAGATACAATTCATATTTGAAGCTTTTTATGAATAGCTCTATTAATCAATATAGCTCAACAGACAAAGTCGTCCCTTCGGTGAACATAATGCATTTTTCTAGAGAGAATTCAAGTATTGCAAGATACGAAGAACAATGTTCATATGATCTTCACTTGGAGCGTGCATAAATTGACTCACTATACTTAGGGAATATTGCCAAATTCGACTTAGTATGAGCAAGATACATTAACTGACCTATAAGTCTCTGATATCTTTCTTTATTCATAGGGACTTAATCAGAAAATATTGAGCTTCATATGTTCACTAGTAGGAATATCAACTAGTTTACATGCTTGCATACCGACTTCTTTAAGCAGATCCAAAGTGTACTTTTGTTGAGATAAGAATGTACCTTGCTTAAATCATAGTACCTCAATCCCTAAGAAATATTTGAGATCGCCAAGGTCTTTCATTTCAAACTCTTTAGAAAGATAGTTTTATAAAGCTATATTTTCATCATCATCATCTCCTGTCATAATTATATCATCAACATATATGATAAGAACAGTTGTTCTTCTCTCCTTATATTTTATAAAAGAGAGTATGATCGGAACTACATTGTTTATAGCCAAAGGCCTTCATAGAGTTTGTAAACCTTTTAAACCAAGCTCTCGGAGATTGTTTCAATCCACATAGAGACTTCTTTAGCTTACAAACTTGCTTACTTCCTTCAACCTAAAGTCTACATCCTAGAGGTAGTTCCATATATACTTCCTCTTGGAGGTCGCCATGAAGAGAAATATTCTTTATATCGAATTAATGTAAAGACCAATTTAAATTTACAGCCAAGGACAGGAGAATTCTGACAGTATTATCTTGGCCATAGGAGTAAAAGTTTCGTATAATCTATCTTATACGTTTGACTATATCCTTTTGCAACCAACCAAGCTTTATATCTCTCCACACTTTCATCTACCTTGTATTTAACGGTATAGATCCACCTACATCCAAAAGGGTCTTTTCCATTTGGTAAATCAACAACCTCCCAAGTTTCATTCTTTTGAGAAAACTTCATTGCTTCGTTCATTGTCTTTTTCCACCTCGGGTCTTTTATGGCTTCTTTCACACTGTTAGGTACATATACAGAAGATAATTAGTCTACAAATGATTCACATGTCTTTTATAGTCTATAGTATGAAACACAATTATTTATTGAATATTAGGTCTAGAGTTTATCATAGGTTCATAACTTGATTTAGGCTTTCCTCGGATAGTTCGGTTCAAGAGTATTCTAATAAAGGGTTCAAGAGTTACCTAAGATTCAACTCGAGATGAGTCATCAAGTAAAAGTGACAGTGATTATGATGCTTCAAGCTCAGTTCTATTACCTTGACCCCAAATATCAAGCTCGCAATGCTCGATTGATCCAAGATCAGGAGAATAATGCTCAAGTTGTTCTAATAGGCCGAAAGTTTTGATTGGAAGAAGGTCAGGAGCCTCTGTTGAAAGACCGGGTTGAATTTATGGAAGGTCGATAAAATATAAAAGGTTAGGTTATGTTTGAAGGTCGGCAAAATATAGAAGGTCGGCTTGTGTTTGAAAGTCGGGCTACAAATCCATGTTTCTCTTCCCTTGACTTGCAGTAGGGAAATACATCTGATGTTCATGAAATTGGATATCCATAGTGACATACATTTGTTGAGTTGGAGGATGATAACATCTATATCCTTTCTGATGAAGACCATATCCGACAAAGATACAAAGAGTAGCACGAGATTGGAGTTTGTGACGTGTATGGTGAGGAAGGTGAACAAAATTTGTGCAACCAAAGACTTTAGAGGGTAAGTTCAGTAATGATAGTGATGTAAGTCTTTTATTTAATGTATCAAGTGGGGTATGAAAGTTCAAAGTATGAGATGAAAGTTGGTTTATGAGGTAAGATGTTGAGGATAAAGTTTCTCTCCAATATTGAAGAGGCATATTGGCTTCAAATAGAATAGCTCGTACCATTTTCAAGAGATGTCGATTTTTTCTTTCTACAACCCCATTCTGTTGGGGAGAATAAGGAATATGTGGTTTGATGGATTACACCATGTTGGAATTTTATAAGTTAATGATTAATAAATTCACCTCCATTATCCATCTATAGTACTTGAACTGAAGTTTTATATTGAGTTTACACCATCAAATAGAACTTCTTGAATAATGAGCATACCTCCTGCTTACTTTTTATTAAGCACATCCATGTCATGCGGCTATAATCATCAATAAAAGAAATAAACCACCAAGCTCCATTCAAGATCGGTATCTTTGTAGGTCTCCAAATATCAAAATGTATAATCATAAATGGTACTAGACTTTTATTTAAACTAGTTGGAAAACAGACACAATGATTTTTTGCTAGTTTATAAGTTTCACATTTGAAGTTTAAAGTAGATGTTTTTGAAAAGAACAAATACTTTAAATATCCGGATGATGCGTGTCCAAGGCGTTTATGTCATAACCAGATTGTATATTCTATACTTGGCGATACCGAGCCACGCCTTCATAACGTTCATCGCATAATATTTTTAGTTCCCAATACACCCAATGCCAAATAGCTGCCAAGAAGCACAAGCCAGAAAACACAATATGCGCCCTAGCCACGCCTTCATAACTCCAAATACTCTGATTTAATATAGTTCCTCCTGTGATACTCCAATCACCCCATGAATTTGTTATTCCTAAACGAGTCATAAAGGGTACAACGAGCATACCTTGGCTCCACATTGGATTGAGAACGGGGTTAGAGGGATAAAAAAAGCTACTAATTCATAAAGAGTCCAACCAGCAACTAAAGTTGTGTGCATTATACAAGGCAAACCCATGGAAATGCCTCTTTTATTAATGAAAATTAGATATTATGTAACTTTATTGCACCAAAAAAACTATGTTATGGATCTCCCTTTTTAAGTAGATTATCTTGATTTGCTAGGTAAGCATCATGTAGTAAGACGAGTAGCTATTGTAAATCATCCTCATGAGAGTGGTGAAGGGAGGGCTCCAATTAGTCGAAAAAAATCTACAACCCCTTAGGGTTATCCTGCACTTGGAAGAAGAAATAGAAAAAGAAATAAATATAATGATAATTTGATTATTCATTGTCGTAGGAAATAAGAGGAAAAATAGAATTTGTTTCTTCTTTTTCAAAATAAATGAAAAAATAGGAGAAATTAATTGTAACACGTTCACTAAAAAAATCCTTTTGTAGCAAATCATTTATTAAAAAATGAATAAAGCTTAACATAAAAGCAGCAAAAGAAATAATAGTAACGTGGCCCCCGGCAACTACCATTATATCCATATTGATCGGCCATACTATTGTTATCCATAATAGAAAGAAGCATTTACCTATTTATATAGCAAATTGTATGGTGGGCCATAAATTGGGAGAATTTGCACTTACTTTTAATATTCGGAGATATGAAAAAATGATAATAAATCTCGTCATTAATTCGTTAATCTTAATCTTTAAATATTTAATAATTTGACTAATAAAATGAATATTTCTTTTTAAATTAAAATGAATATTTTGTTTTAAATTAAAATAAAATATTAAATTAAATTAAATTAAAATGAATATTAATATTAATATTAATATTATTAAAAAAAGATTTAAATTAATATTAATAAAATTAATATTAAATAAAATAATAAAATTAATATTAAATATAAATAAAAAAAGAAAATTTTAATTTAATTAAAATTTTCCTTCATTTTAAAAGTTTAATTTAAAATAAAAATATAAATATTTAAATAGTGAATATTATTTTGTAATTTAGATTTAGAATAATAGTAATTTAGAATTAAAGATATGTAAATTTATTAGTTTCATTTTATAATTTAAATTTCTTTTTTACTTTTCTCGTGTGAGTTAATTTTAATTCGGACATGGAAAAATCACCTAGGTCTATTTTATTTATCCATTATTATTGTTATCAAATGGAAAAATCACCATGGTCTATTTTATTTATCCGTTATTATTGTTATCATCTTTTTCAATTAGCCTAACAATTTTTATGAAATAATTATTATTGTTCTATATTTATATCTATTTGATTTTAATTTGAATGAATAAAATAAATAATTATAAGAAAAATTAAATCAATAAAAGAAACGTACACCTTAATCTAATTTACATAAATACATAAATAATTATAAGAATAATAAAAAATACGCATCCTGATTCTAATTTGGACAATAAAATAATTAAACACCATAAAAGAATAGTGTTTAGCGACGGATGGTGCCATTGTCAAAAGTGAAGTTGGTATCACTAAAACAAACTAATGACCGCATAGCAACAGATGCCAATCGTCGCTAAACCATGTATAGTTAATCCTGTAGCAACAATAAACCCATATGTCAATATATAAAGTGACTGTTGTTTCCATCGTTAAGGCGTACATCAATTGTCACTTATGTTGTAGCCAAGAAGTTGTTGTATCTCCATTTAGCAACGGACTGTAGCTCTTGCTACACTATCGGTATGCCCACTCGTTGCTATATGCACCTCACTAAAGCTATTCTTTTTTCTTATTAAAATATTAATGTATGTCGTTAATCCATCATTATTGATTTTTTATTTGAAAATATATAATTAACACATGTCACTAGTTAGTTGCTATTTTATTTTTATTTTTAAAATATATATTTAATTGTCGTCATTAATCCATCGTTGTTTTTTTATTTTTAATATATATAATTAATTGCCATCATTAATCCATCGGTAAAGGCAAAGTTTTCTTCTTTCTTATAATTAATTAGAAAATTGATTTTTACTATTAATAATATTTTAATTATTAAAATTATAATTATAATGCAAAATACAAATAGTTATATACAAAAATTATTAATAAAATTAATCAATTATAAAGAAAAATGTTATAATGTACAGTGTAAAAAATAAAGTCTGTCTAATCAGAGGCAGTTGAGGAGGTAGAGTCGCCCTACTCGTCATTGGGAGAATCAGGGGAAGTAGTGGCAAACGCGTCTACTAGCAAGGCAGGCACAAGTGGTGGAACAATGCCAACACCAAACATGCGAACCATGTGTTGCATCGTCCACTCTAGCTCTGCTATGCAGGTATTGTATTCCGGATCCAGCTTCGCTCAAAGCTCACGTCTAAGTGCCTCTTGCGATTGATCAGATGTAGTGCTGCTAGAGCTGCTGGAGCCATGGGCTGGGTGAAGGTGCACGCCTCTAATCTAAGCTCGTTGATACACAGCTTTTTCTTCCCGACGATGACATCAATGAACAGTTGCAACATATCAACCGGTGGAAGATTAGAAGAACCCTCGCCAGGCTGAGATATAGTAGTTGCCTGTGCCTCAATAGTATCATGTAATTTGTAAAATAAATTAATTAAATTAGAAATAATAGAAATAATTATTAGTTATTTATAAGTTACAAGTAACTTGCAGCAATCTGCTAGGACTTATTATCGATGAACTGCCCATCGGTCTTGCTGTGCAACCGCCGAAACAGCTCATACACGGTAGGCTATGACCCAACTCCCTAGCCTGAACAAAAGAAATGGTTAGTTAAAATAATTATAGGTTATAAATTAAATTAATAATTGTAAATAAATAATTAAAATCTGTTAATTGATACAAGTGCCTGTCTATTAAAATCTGCATTAAGCTTTAATCCGCCTCTATTAAGCTTTGTTAATTCTTAATCCAGCTAGTTAATTATCCTTATCTCTAAGCGATTATTAACCAGTTCTTGCTATTCAAAATTCCAATTGCCAAACGGATTTCTCAATCTCATAAAGCAATCTAAACATCACAATTCACAACGTCTCATGAATAATGCATTATTTTATTAATACTGAAAACAAGAAGAATACAAAACCAACTCGAACAATCCAACAATATAATATCAAGCCAACATAGTAAAGAAATCCCAATGGATTAAATCAATCTAGCTAATCATGTTTATTCTCAAAATATACAAGAATTCAATTACAACAATAAGCAAAGGTAGAGAAAACCCGATTACACCCTTGGATGAGAGTAAAAATTTAAATCCTTTTGCTCCAATTGAATCGATTCTTGTTCCTCTTGCTCGAATGGAAAATCAATCAACGAACCTTGCCCAATCTTCGATCCTTCAAGGAAATCTGATTGAAACCTTGATCCAAGTCTCCTTTTCTCTTAGTTTCAACTCAGAAAACCCTTAGAGAAAGAAAAATTAGGGTTTTGGGACGTTCTAACCCTGGCCTCCTCTTTTTTCTCTTCTTTTCGTTCTTTTAATTAATACCCCCTGTCGCCCCCAACACGGCCGTGTTCCTGGCCGTGTTCTCAACACGGGATAGTGTTCCTGGCCGTGTTACTCCCTGTGGTCGTGCTCCCTAAAATCTACTTCTTCTTTGATGTCCAACACGGCCGTGTTTGTCCCCGTGTTAGTAACACGGCCCATGTTTATGACCGTGTTGAGAACACGGCCAGTGTTGAGATCAACACGGCCATGTTCAGCTTCCTCATGCTCGTACTTAGCTCGTTTCGGCAGCTTTGACGTCCAATTATGCTCCAATTCTTTCCTTTTTCATCCTTTGACCTCTTTTGGACCTAATGCACACAAACATATGTATAAGGTGAGTGTTGAGACCAATTCACATCCAAATGTCCATAAAATCAATCTTAAAAACCCCATTTAGATGTGTGTATTTTACGCACATCAAATAACCCCACACTTAGCTCATTGCTTGTCCTCAAGCAATCAAAAGTAAAATAAGGAAAATAAACCACTAAGGAACAATACTTAAACTGACAAACAAGCTAGAGGGTTCCTGCACATATCCTTAACAAGCACAAGTCAAACAAAAAGAAACGAAGCAATCAATTCAAGTATCACAACCAAGATGCTAATAATTCATAAAATACTGTCTCAAGGAAATTATTCAGAACCATCTCCTCACCAGATTCACTCTAAATCACTCATAGTGTTTAAAGGGTAGTGTCTAATCGCTCAATGCATCAACTACTGCCTTACTTACTATATGCTTGCTCTTAAATCCTACTCCTACCACTTATGGAGAGTCAACAACCATGTCAAGAGGTCTTTATAAGGGTTGTAATGGGGATTAGGTAAGGGTAGGTAAATTTGGTCAGAGTTGAACCTATGGTGTTCTGCAATGAAATACATGACATGCACACAAGTCACAATGATCACAAGGGGTAAACAATGGATAGTAATCCAAGGTGGGAAATAGGAATCAAGTCAAAATGTTTAGCTCACTTACTTTCTTTCTTTTCATCACCTTTCCCTCTTATTCTTTTTTTTATATATTTTCTTCTTTCTTTCTTTTTTTTTCTTTTTTTTTTCATAAGAGAAGAACATTCACATAATAGAGTGAATTTCTTTTTGGATTGAAGTAAGCTGCTACAAGATTCTAAAGCTATTCCCAAGATAAAAGTTTCCAATAAAAACAACGCATGTGCAAAATCATAACCCAAAGCAGAATAAAACTAAGTGGTAATAGAATATGATAAAAGAAATGGTGAAAGAAAGGGTTATCTACAGAATCAATAAATGAATGAAGGCTATTTGGCTAGAATGAAAAACCTAAGTGCCTCTATCATACCAAAGTGTTAAACTCTCCTTGTGGCCCTCATAAGCATTACCGAGCAAGTTCTAAAAGTAAAAGCGATGGTGGCACTCTCAACAAGAAATAAATAAAAGCATATAACGTGTATGCTTACAATTTAGGCTCAATTTCTCACAAGTGTGCTTTTTGAGTAGGTTCCAAATAAAAATCATCAAAACAGAATTAAATAGACCAAAGCAACTTAGTGCAAAACTCAAACTAATTATCTTACATTCTTCCGCAAGACTCAACACTATCGGTTTTACCCGATCACATGGACATAAACAGGGATTTCAAAAGCAAGTCAACAAACAAGAGCATCGAAACAAAGTGAAAAATTTTCAAAATTTTACAAAAAAATTGCACAAAGAGTAAACAAATAACTGAGATGGAATAAATGAAATGCGATATATACACTAGAAAAGGATCTAAATTTCATATACAAAATAATAGAACATGAAAGTAAGTATATATTGATATCACCACCCCACACTTGAAGGACACACTGTCCTCAGTGTACAAAATATATGAAATGAAAAAGGAAAAAGAAACTAATACACGCCTGATTATGGCTCCGGGAGTGAAAAGAGGTGCATCGGCCAGGGTATATCGTGGCTGTGGTGGAGGAGTGGTACGCTCTTTGAGGATCGGAAGTAGTGTCACATGCGGAGCTGGTGGATCAGCAGGAGGCCAATAGGAGGCCGCTGTGTTGAAGGGTGCTCAGTTGGAGAGGGAGGGCCAGCTGGATCATCCGCTAGAGGGATGTCAAAATGGCTCTGCTCTGGAACCCGGCTCTGTGGACAGGCAGGTGCAAAGTCTGTAGCAAAAATATCATCGAACATGTCATTGGCCATAGAGGCCTCTAACCTACCTCCCTGCTCAATCGGGGGCTTGAAGCATAGCCCTCTGCCTCTCAAACTGAGCCATCATCGGCTCAAACTCACCGACGTAAAAGGTCCCACCGAAGGAGCAAGTAGACGGTCCTGAGGAAGACTGGAATATCGGGAAGAAGGTGGGACATCCTGTGTACCATGGGCTCGTGGGGCAGGTCGCTCCTCTCGAGTCGCCAAGAGAGCATTCCTCGGTCTATACTCTGGTCCTAGCGGACCCTGCCTACGAGTCACCATCCCCATACTAACCATCCGGGGAAGTCCCAGCGTTTCCATCACCCCCAGCTCTCAAATGTGGTATCGCTTCCTCCAAAACTCCTAAGCTCCTAGCCCGGAGTAATGTAAGTCCCAAAACAGGAAAAATACCTTCTTTGAGTTATTGCGAAGGCACCGATCTGTCTGGCCAATAAGTACCCCATGTCAACAGATCGGTGCCGGTGCATGTCAGAAGTATAAACAGTCTAGGCCGGGTAACTACACCACCACTATCTCCTCTCGCGATTGATGGTCCTAGCCAAGAATGCATGCAAGTACCGTACCTTCGTGCAAGTTAGACGCCTTGGGTGGCATCAGAACCCTCGATGTCATCAATCTCGGCCACATCTGCGGATATGACACACCAGGCGTGTGTATACGACTATAAACCTCTCCAGACTGCATCCTCCTCGGTCCACAAGCCTAAGTGTACCCCAAACTGCTGTACACTCATCGTGAAAGTCTGCCTTGCTAGTCTGAAACTGATCGCATCCGGTTGTTGGAAGTCCCGCAACTGGCTTTGCAAAAAGAAAGTGTTGGCAAACTCCACAGTCAACTCCCTATATGTTGGTTCAACAATGTCAAAGAAATGTTGAAATGGGGGTGTCTCAAGATATCACGGATCGTACTGCAAGTCCGACGGTCTCCGGTCATGGCCTATCCTATGCCCTTTTCCCAAATCTTTGTGCCTCATCGATTGATATCTCTGCTCAAAGGTGGGCTGCCCTTGGAAAAGTAGGAATCGATGGCACTGCGGTAGTCTAATTTGGCCTGAACTAGTCGATGCAGCGCCTGAAGATCGAGAGGAAGAGGAACCATCGGTCCGCCTCCTCTTGTAAACTCCTAATCCTCGTCTGGTGGACATGGTACCTGAAAAGGAAACTTTTAGTACTAAGGATCAACAAAATTCTGGCAGTATAACGGCATAAAATGAACAAACCAAACGATTTAACTTGATAAAATTAAACTGCTCAATGTCCTGCAAAGAAAATTTAATCCACAACACTGCCAACTAATGCTAACCAATTAAATTTGCAATTCATCCATATGGAGTTTACTTCGCCATAATCCATCACAAGGCAAACCAACATGCTAATATAAAATAGATACAAACAGAGTCGACTATCTATGACAGAGCGTATTGTTTAGCGGCCGACAATAATAATAAAGAGAAAAATAAGGAATTAATCACAATCGTAAATAATGGTAGAAAAGAAAAATGGAAAATATGAGCAAGTTAAGTATATAAACTACATTAAAGAAAATAAAAGAAATTCAAGCACAATTATGAATGTAAATGCATGCACCAAATAATAAAATAAGGAAAAAAAGTAAAATAAAATAAAATAATTGAAACATAAAATTCGAACTAATATCAAAATAAAATAATGGAAAACAAAGTTGGAGAGTACTTACTTGACAAACGCAATATCCAAAGCCTTCGAGATAAGAAATAAGAATTGAGAGAGGAGATAATTGCCAAAATAAGGGGAGAGCAAAAATTTTTTTAAGATTTTGAATGAAGTGGTATATATAGGCAGTGTGCGGAACACGCCCGTGTTCGCCAACATGAGCCGCGTTAATGAACACGGTATGGATATCGGGTCGTGTTAATCGAATAAAAATGTGCTGACTTACCACTTCTCAGAACACGCCCATGTTACGGACACGGTCTTTGACACGGGAACATGTTGTGGACACGGCAGGGCATAAATTCCCGTGTTAGCTTCTGTGAACGTGTTCAGCTTAGTTTGATTAACTTCAATCAGAACACGGGCCGTGTTAATGAACATGGTCTTGAACACGCCCGTGTGGATCTCCAGATAATGCAAAAGTTACGACTCTCAGCACTTTCTCACTCTTTCTCACCTACAAAACCAATAAATCCTCAACTCATACACTCAACATAAATAAAACTTAACAAAAATCAACTACAAAATCTAATCAACTAAGTTCACAATGCAAGGGTAAAGTATTCAAATTGAAAAATAGAATTTGGGGTGCCTCCCAAAAGCGCTTCTTTTTTATGTGATGAGTCTTCTTAGCTGGACTCATGGTGAAAAGCAAACGGTGGGGATTGGCGACCATCCATCCTTCTTCCAAGCAAATGGCTTCAAATATCCGCTTAGAGGGATAATCGTCAACTTCCTCTTCCCGACAGTCAAGCAAGCTGCCAGTATGATGGGCAAAACTCGCTCCTCATATATTTGCACGTAGTCATGATGCTCTAGGGGCTCTTCTAATTTGAAAGCTAGAGTTTCAACAATTGGAAGGATCGAGGGTTGGGCAATCTCTTCAGGAGTGTCGATGGTTTTCTTCAGTCCCTGGCTTGGTTCACTTGCTAGAAGAAACTCGAGCTCCTCCAAGACTTCTTCATTGGATAACTCGTGCTCATCTTCCATCATCGAAGGGACTTGTGGAAAATCTACCAACAATTCCTCTAACTGCAACTCAGCATCATCAACTGTGTATTCTTGTTGGTAGTCTTTCAGAGGGATCATGTTTGCCTCTTCCTTTTCTGGTTCTATCTCCATGTTCAAAGAGTCGTCCTGCACATAAGCATCATCGTCAAACATAATAGATAAACCAGAAAAATTCTCACCTGAACGCAAAGTGATGGCGCTCAAATGTTCCTCGGATTCAGCAGCGTTTGATGGAGTTCTCAATTGTTGTTCCGCTAGTAACTTGAAGATTAAGCCTACTTGATGCTCTATGTTGTTAATCGAGGCTTGTTGATCTTCAAGTATCCTCTCTGTTTGTTGGAATCTTTCCTCAAGACTTGTTATGAACCTCATCATCAGCTCCTCTGACACTAACTCTTCATCTTGAGTTGAAGGTGCAACATTAGGTTGCTGATGTAGTTGTTGAATTCCTAGTGGTTCTTGGCCATCTAAGCTCTATCCAAAGGGTGAATGAGTGCTCCACTCTTGATTGTATGTGCTTCCATATGAGTTATTTGGCCAACTTTCCGTATAATTCACCTGTTCACAGTTATAAGAACAATGAGCAACATCACTATACAATGGACAATCATTACACACATGTAAACCACAACAAAATTCACAAAAGACTTGAGATGAAAGGATAGGAGAAGAGAGTTGATCGGTAGCCCTGCAAAATGATTCCACTCAAGCATCTAAAGATGCACGGGCATCCCAATTTTTAGCACTCTCTTGATTCCTATTCTCATTTTCCAATGCGTCACACAAAGATTTTGAGTTTAGCATTGAACCTCCTTATCATTCACTATCTGAATCATAAACTTAAGCTAAATAAATATGTACAAATAAAATAAAATAAATAAACAAATAAAAATAAAAATCATAAAATAATAAGAAAGAAAAAAAATGGCTAAATTAACAAATAGCAAATTTCACTCTAGTTTTCAAACAATTCCCCGGCAACGGCGCCAAAAACTTGATGGGAGCTACTCGTGTTAGCTACAATCTAAGGCAGTGTACCTATCGATGCAGTCTAGCACTAATGGTGAGTATCAAAGTCGTATTCCTCGGGAAAGCGAAAGCCTAGAGTTACTCCTTTGTTCTTTGTTATATTAACCTAAAATGGATGATGAATAAATTCTAAACTAACTATTAACTACAAGCTAAGTCCTAAGGGAGATGCAAGAGTGATTGATAAACGAAATAATCAAGACAAGAAGAAAAACCCAAAGGGAATCTAAACTAGTTGGCATCCGAACAAAAGATAAAGGATCGGTGATTCTAATTATGCTACCCGTGGATTTATTCTTAATCAATTCGGTTTCTCTCTCGAGATAACCGAATTCCTAAATCTAATAACCTAAAGTTGGAATCTCTTCCTAACGATTGATTCTTAAATTAGCATTAAGCTTTAATCCGCCTCTATTAAGCTTTGTTAATTCTTAATCCGGCTAGTTAATTATCCTTATCTCTAAGCGATTATTAACCAGTTCTTGCTATTCAAAATTCCAATTGCCAAACGGATTTCTCAATCTCATAAAGCAATCTAAACATCACAATTCACAACGTCTCATGAATAATGCATTATTTTATTAATACTGAAAACAAGAAGAATACAAAACCAACTCGAACAATCCAACAATATAATATCAAGCCAACATAGTAAATAGCTAATCATGTTCATTCTCAAAATATACAAGAATTCAATTACAACAATAAGCAAAGGTAGAGAAAACCCGATTACACCCTTGGATGAGAGTAAACAGCCCTAAATCCTTTTGCTCCAATTGAATCGATTCTTGTTCCTCTTGCTCGAATGGAAAATCAATCAACGAACCTTGCCCAATCTTCGATCCTTCAAGGAAATCTGATTGAAACCTTGATCCAAGTCTCCTTTTCTCTTAGTTTCAACTCAGAAAACCCTTAGAGAAAGAAAAATTAGGGTTTTGGGACGTTCTAACCCTAGCCTCCTCTTTTTTCTCTTCTTTTCGTTCTTTTAATTAATACCCCCTGTCGCCTCCAACACGGTCGTGTTCCTGGCCGTGTTCTCAACACGGGATAGTGTTCCTGGCCGTGTTACTCTCTGTGGTCGTGCTCCCTAAAATCTACTTCTTCTTTGATGTCCAACACGGCCGTGTTTGTCCCCGTGTTAGTAACATGGCCCATGTTTGTGACCGTGTTGAGAACACGGCCAGTGTTGAGATCAACACGGCCATGTTCAGCTTCCTCATGCTCGTACTTAGCTCGTTTCGGCAGCTTTGACGTCCAATTATGCTCCAATTCTTTCCTTTTTCATCCTTTGACCTCTTTTGGACCTAATGCACACAAACATATGTATAAGGTGAGTGTTGAGACCAATTCACATCCAAATGTCCATAAAATCAATCTTAAAAACCCCATTTAGATGTGTGTATTTTACGCACATCAATGGCCGATCTCGACCTAGCAATATGATGAGCAATACATGTACTATGACCGACAACCTCGCTAAGACAGTTCTTGTTGTGTATCTGAGAGGCTGCCTTCACCTCAGGCCTTTTCCAATAGTCTGTCCAATGGGTCCAGATATCTTCGAGACACACCAAGGCCTCTTCTTGCTCCTTTTCCGACTGGATACTATGCCGCGGTATCTCTCAGCTACCTTCCTATCACAAGTAGGTTAAAGTTGGTCCTCGTACCTGGACTTCCAGCTGAAAACCTTTTGCAAATAAAAAATAAAATAAAATATTAATATAAATTAATTTATAATTATAATATTTATTACCTTCCACTCGTTGAAGTACGAGTCCTTCGCCTCCTTGGGTATGAATCTCCATGCGTACCCTTCATGCTCTATGGCATTCTTGAAGATTTTTATGGCCCTCGCTGAGCACAAATGAGATGGTTCCAATCTGTATACAAGAATAAAATTATGTTAGTTTATATAAGAATAATTGTTTGCAAGAATTATTAATAGAAATAAATAATTAATTCTATTACTTATCATTCTTAATCCAGATATGGGGCTTTGAACTCCTCAATAAAAATCCAACCAATGAGGTCCCTTTAGGTGGTGGCACTAGTGTAGTGGGAGGTGAAACAGTAGTGGTGAATGGTGGAACAAAAATAGAAGGTAAGAATCAGTAGGGTAATAGAGGGTGGCGGTAAAGGCAATATTAGCTTCGATATGGGTGTAGAAGTTAGTATAGAAGAAGAAGGTGTTTGTGTCTGTATCTGTGAGGTCTCATAATAGGAGGTAAGAATAGTGCAGGAGGTTATCGTCGATACTTCTTACGAGCGTGTTTGTTTGTCATCTGAATTATTTTAATTTTAAAATATTACCAACATCATAAATTATTTATTAAAAAAAAGTATAATAAAATCTAGTAATCTTACATATAAACGTAGCATTTTCAAACTGTCCACACCAAATAATTCAGTGACCTCTCACTATCCAGTGAGAAAGACACTAAAGCAGTTCAATTCAATTAATAAAAAAAAAAAGTACTTATAATTAGTATAATTCATGATTTAACATTATTGATAGTTGTTGATTTCAATAAAAATTCAATTCTAAGTGATAAAAAGGAAAGGATTAATTAGTATAGAATATAATGTAGCACTTCTCATAGTAGTTCAGTTCACTCAAAATGCAATCAATCAAATAATTCAATAATATATGAACCATCATTCAATAATTTAATTAAATCAATCCTATAATATAAGGTTGATTGATATTTGTAATCGAACTAGTTTTAATTCGATAACTTTTTCATTGCAAATAACTAACGATAAATTTAATTTTTAATTAAATTTTAATTGTCTGAAAATTATAGGTTTTATATATTATATTACACATGCCTAGCTCTAATCATATTAAAACTTATTATACTCATGTCTAATTCTTATCATATTAGACTTACATCGATTGTCATATTGTAGGGTTGGTTGAATTTATTTTTCATTGCTTAACTATGAAAGTATTTTTGTTGAAAATATAGAGATTTTAATGCACTTTAGTAGATAAATTATATTGTCGATCACAAAACCATGTATTTTGTAACAAAAAGGTATCAAACTTTTGATTTGTAATTAAATGGTTGTTAAACTTTAATTTTAATAATACCAATGGATTTTTCGGGACACTTAAAAGATAAATTACATGTATGGTCATTAAATTTTGCTTTGCTTTTTGTGACAAATCAAACGTTTGACTTGTTACAAGCAGTACCATCTATATATCTTTTAAAATTAAAATTTTAGTACCTTTTTTATTACAAACTGTAAATTTTGATGACCATCCATATAATTTTTTCTTACACTTCAGAAAAATTCATCGGTATTATTAAAAATAAAGTTCGATACCTATTTAGTTACAAATTAAAAATTTATTATTTTTTTATTATTTATCCCAC
Organism: Ricinus communis; assembly: GCF_019578655.1. Lineage (NCBI taxonomy): Eukaryota > Viridiplantae > Streptophyta > Magnoliopsida > Malpighiales > Euphorbiaceae > Ricinus > Ricinus communis. The sequence continues at coordinate 6,968,291 of NC_063258.1, forward strand.
TTTAGCATTTGATTTTAGAAGGAATCAACTTTGGCTCTGTTTTTACATTACAATTTTGCTGCCCATTTTGCTCAAGGTCATTTAGTATATTTTTTAGTCACCAATTCTACGACTAATTAAGAGTATATTAATAAATATAGTCAGTAATTACATTATTCAGCATTAAACTGATCCAAATAATTTTTAACACAAACTGTTTATAAAATATATAGTTAGAGGATACAACTCAGATCATAAAATATATATTAAAAATTTAGAATTACATATCAAACACTTAATAAATATATATGTTCGGATTAAAGTTTAATACACGACACTAAATTGACTTAGAATTTATTATTTTCATAATATTCATACATATTGACATGAAACATTTTGGTTATTGATTACTTGTAGCTGACAATTTGATAATTGGATCAAACACAGATTCTTTAGTCATTTTAGAGCTTTAATAAACAAATGAAGTCGAAACCTTCTTCATCCCTAATTAACTTTGCATTTTCTGCCATATCGAAGGAGTATGGAAGCTTACATAATTTGACCTCTGTAACGTGAAAATGGAAATTTATGACAAGCCATCCTACCAAATACCTAACATTGACATTTTCATGGCAAATTTTATATACCCAATTGAGATCAGCAGTGGGAACCACTAAATGAAATTATATGAATTTTTAATGATTTAACGGATATAAGCACTTTAACATATTTAAATTTTACTAGCTAGAATTTAAATTTTTAATATTTTAATAAATAAATTATAAAAGCGATTTGTATATTACACTGAAGATCGGGAAAATTAATATAAAACTAGACCTAATTAATGAATGATTAACGAATGTTTAAAGCAACTCTTAATTAAAATATTAATTAGTATATTATAAATTCTTTAGCTTATTTTATGCTTTTTGCCATAGATTTTCTCAATCGCCTCCCCTGGTTCAACAATCAAAGCAAGCAACATTGATAAGCCGATACAATTTATAAATATTATAGTTAAGAATTTGATTATCATAATTATTAAAAATTAAAAATGTATTAAAAATCATAGAATTTTCTGACAACCATCATTATGTACTAGTTATTATTTTTATTTTTGAAAATTTAACAAATAAAATCAAAATGTTTTGTAATGAGATGAATTTTTTTTTTCATTATATGAGAAATAATTTTGAGATTAAATAAAATCTTATTTATCAAATTAAGTACAAAAATTACACCATAAAGATATACATAATAAATAATATATGAGTCTAAATATTAACATTCGCATGCAACGCAATGCAAGTGGATTAAAAAACTAGTAATAATTAAATTAATATATTAATTTTGAATGACAAGTATCACAAAATTGTATTATAACTACTTTATCGTGCATTAACACAATGTTAATCTTGATGAACTATTTGTTAGAAATGGCCTATTAGCTTACTCATTATTTTGCTAATGATTTAATATCCGATTAAGTGTTAGCTACATCTATCGTATTAAAAATAAAATATCCTAAAAAGATAAGATAGTGGAGAAAATTAATTATTATACCTACAATAATTATACACACAATTTGTTTTCAGTTCTAAAATTGGTTGATTATGGTATTAGTTCGGCTATTAAAGATTCTTAGGTTTTTCTAGGAGTGCCAAAATGGTAAATTCTACTTTTTATTTATTTTTTTTCTAATATCTTAAAATAAAACCTCTCTAACCTAAATTCAATAATGGAAGTCTTTTTTAAACATCATTATATGTTAATTTTCATTATATAGTTAATACGGAAATTTTATGACTAATAGAAAAGCCTAGAAGAGCAGAAGTTGCTAAGAATCTTTACCGGTGCCTTTTATACCCGCGTGGAAGAGAATTTGTAAGTAAAAGGCTTGACATTGGCAAAATTATAATAAAAAGTAATAAATCATAGTTCAAAGATCTATATATGTATATATTGTAAGGATTCGATGTCAAAAAAGTGGAAAATTCAAGGACCAAAAATAACTTTTCCAATTATTTGTAGAAGGACCTTGGACAAAGGATCAAATATTCTTTCGAATATATATATACTCGGGCCCAAGTGATTCTAATATTAATAATTTTTACAAATAGATTTATAACTACTATTTAAAAGCTAAAAATAGATTTAAATGCTTATTAAACTAATAAAAATAATGACAGCAGTGTTGATAATGGTTTATAAAAGTCGACAGTAATATTGAAATAGAAATAACAATTGTTAATTTTAATTTTTTAATAAAATAAAAATAATATTAAATAAAATTTAATCTTTAATATTAAAATTTATATTTATTCAGATTTTATTTTATTTAATTAATTTAAATAAAAAGTATGATAGACGCACTTATAAATTTTTATTAAGAATTTAGATCTATTTGATCCTTAATTAGAAATTCTAAATCCATTTTTAAAATACAAATAAAAATAAATTTATTTGGCTCTGAAGTATAAATTTAAAAAAATATTTAACTATTTATCCGAGTTACTTTTGTGTCATGGTAATGATTTTTCCATTTTCAATTTGTTATACTAAATAGCCCCTCTGTCTATTTTTGTCAAAAATCAAATGACTAATGGACTAATTTAAAAAAAAAAAAAAACAAATAATGTTGTTTGGTCCTTGAACTTCTTATACAATTAAAAATATACAAAAATATAGTTTTTTTTAATTAAACTAGTACAAAATATTTATTTGATACACTTTAATAGCTCTTTAATAAAATATATGTCACCCTACATGATTAGCTACATTATTTTGTATTTATGATCCGTGAAGAAAATAAAATATAAACAAAATGAACTAAACTAACCTAATCCTTAAATTCTAAGACTAATATAAGTAAAACCCTAATATTTAATTCGTAACTTTAAACCTGTTAATTTCCATACTACAAAACTCTCTTTCGTCAATATCCATTAAAATTTCGAACAAATTAAAAATGAGATCACCCTATTCCAAAAATTTAAGGCCGGTATCCAAGAGAAATGCTAAGATTTTGGCAGGCAAAAAGAAAACCAACACTCAAATTGGTTTGTTGGGAATTTCCTGTTAAATAATCAAATTTAACCAATCTCATAACATCTACAAGAAATAACACATTTCTGTCATCTTTCAAAACCTTCTTATATTTTGAGTGTTAAGCTGATTTTAACTTCAGATTTGAAGATTGTAGATTACTTGGAATGTGGCAAGTAGTTTGTGAAACTTAAGTAAATATGGTTCAAATAAAAATGCATTCAAAACTAAATTAAAATTGCTTGTTCACCCTTGACAAAAAACATGATTGCTATTGATCGTCAATTACTACCATAAAGACAAAAGAAACTAACAACATAAAGACAAGAAATGTTGTAGATTTGATCCAGCTCAAGCACAAGGCTTTAGAAGTAGAAAACATGCAAAAAATTGCATGTAGACCTGCATTTAGAAAAGAGATGTACCCTTTCCCTTCTTGTCTCCACCGATTTCAAAATGCTTGCATCTCTACAAAATAATAATAAGAACATTAACAAGAGAGTTTATATGGATGGCAAAAGCAAGTATATGAACACTTGTACAAATGGCAAACCTTGATTGGATGCTGAGATACATGCTTGCAGCCTTGACACTGCAACCTCAAAACAATCTTCTTGGTAGTCTTGGCCTGTAACGAAAAGTGCAGGATACGTTATAATTATACCACAAGCATCTCCACAGCTTGAAGTAATCAAAATTAATGCTTCAGCTAATATTTTGGGGTTGTCAAGAGACTAAAACATCATATTCTGCCAAAGAAAAGTTGCAAATGTGGGATACTAAAATGTACCTTCTTGTGGAAAACAGGCTTTGTCTGGCCTCCATAACCTGATTGTTTGCGATCATAACGACGCTTCCCTTGTGCAGCAAGGCTATCCTTCCCTTTCTTGTACTGTGTCACCTTATGCAAAGTGTGCTTTCTGCACTCCTTGCTCTTACAGTAAGTCTTCTTTGTCTTGGGAACATTCACCTACGAAACACAAGTTATCACTTTAGAAACCTAAGCCAAATCTAATGGCAAACAGTTTTCTACTCTTAAATATGCAAAATTACTAACAATTAGATAAGTTTATCATTCTGACTTTTCTTTCAGAGACTACGACTGAAATGACCATGAACAAGGGCAGAGGATAACAGGAAATCCTGATTTGGCAACACTTAAATGACAACTACCACGATAACCTACAATAAGAATCTGCAAACTATCGAGAAATAAAATCGAAATTCACCTAACAATATCATTACCAACACCAGTAATTTGTTGCCAACAGCTCTTGTCATTATAAATCAAACAATTGCAGAACAGCTCTTGTCATCATAAATCAAACAATTGTAGACAGGTACCCAAACCCTAGAATATCCCACTACCATTCCATTTTAGAGCAAGCAAGGTTTTTTCTAAGGGTAACCTACACATAGCATGGAGTATTAACAACACCAGAAAGATACCAGCTTTTATACATGTTCGCCAGTCTAAATGGAAAAACACACGTAATGCTCTCTAAATTCGGTATATTTCAATGCTAATTTTCTTTAGCATAAACCCATCTCTAAATTTATGAATCACATTTCAAGCCAGCTTTCTTTACCAATAAAACCACATGAACAAAATATCAAGAATTATTTCTCCGTTCAATAATCCTATTCCATATTTGAAAGCTGAGTTTCTTTATCAATACTACCCAATAAACCCAAATGAAATAACATAAAAAAATTTCTAGATTCAAGAATCCATATTTCAAAGCTAATTTTCTTTAATAATAGCAATTACCCAACAAATCCAAATGAAAGGAAACATAACAAATCATCTCTAGATCCAAGAATCCATATTTCAAGGATAACTCTCTTAATTAGTAGAAACCCAACATATCCAGATGAATAAAACATCAAATCTCGATTGAAGAATCCGTTCATGAATTGTTAGCAAAGCAGCAAATAAGGGTACAGTTTATATTGAACCTTAATTTCAACAAAGAAAGATTCAAAGATTCGAAACAGACAGAGAAAGAAGAAAAAAAAAAATGAGTTTAGCTTTTACCATTTTGGCAGTCCTACGAAAACCCTGGCGGTCCTGCGAAAACCCTAGAAAGAAGAAGAGCAGCAGTTAGAGTCTTTACCAGCGCTAGGGCTCCATGTTGGTTTTTCTTTTATAGCTGGGCCTCTCTATGAAATTTCTTTCTTTTCACTCGCTGAGTCCAATGGACCGGATTGTTATATCTGGACCGAGTCATTAAAGACAAATTTTTTTTGTGTTCTTTTTATTTTATTTTATTTTCATTTTTTATCATTCACTTTTATCCACTTTCTTCATTAATTTTAGTTCCTTTCGAAGAAATTTATTATATTATTATTAATAATTTTTTATTATTAATATAATTTTATATTTAAATTTATTGTATTTTAATTGTTGAGTTAAAAAATCTTAATAACTACTTTGGAAACGTGAGAGAATAACTTTGATTATGTTTTCTTCATTGCACATTCATAGAATCCTATATCAGTCTTAAATGAAAATATAATATTTATTGAACGACAAATATCTTTATGACATACCACGTTCATTGAATAGTGATACAAAATTAGCCTTTAAGTTACTATATGATATCATCAATAATGGCAAATTGATATATAAATATACAAAAAAGTTAATATATAGTAGTATTTCAATAGCAATTTTATTTTATTTTATATAATCAATATAAACTTGATTTTTAATTATTAATATTATACATAACTATTACAATATTATACATGATTTTTTTTTGTTTTTTATTTTTATTTGTTAATTTAAATATAATGTGGAACCATTGTGAACTAAATATAAATTATGAACCATCATATCATATAATAAGATAGTTCAATTGATGAAAAAAAGAATTAAATTGATAGTTAAATTGATCAAAGTTAGAATATTCAATTTGATTTAAAAAAGATTCAAAGGATAGTTCATTTTATAAAAGTAAGAGTTAATTTGATAGTAAAATTAGAAAAAAATTATTCGATTTAATCGAAACAAATAACATTATAAAAGTATAATTCAATTTATCAAAAATAGAAAAATTCGGTTTGCTTTGAAGAACATTACAAAATGATAATTCAATAAATCAAATTAAGAGCTAATTTCATAGGTTAATTGAATAAAGCAAAAATATTTGGTTTGATAAAAAAAGTGCAAAAGGATAGTTCAATTTATTAAAGTAAGAGTTAATTTGATATTTCATTAATCAAGATTACGAACATCAATTTACTTTGAAGAAAGGATTTGTAAAATAATAATTTAACTGATCAAACGTAAGAATATTTGGTTTGATTTAAAAAAATACAAAAAGATAGTTCAATTGTGTAACACCTTGAATTTTTATTTTAAAATAATATTTTTGTAGAGTTATTTTAGTAATTTAACATCTTCTAGTGCAAAAAAGTATTATGCATTCTCTAATTGCTAATTATTTTAAGGCATTTTTGTGTGTTGTTTTATTTCCAATTTCATGAATTTAAATTTAATTTTTATATTTTCTTGAATTCATTTTATTTTATCTCATTTTTACTCTAATTTAAATTGATTGAAAAATAATAATAATAATAATAATAATAATAATAATAATGTATAATGTATAATTAATTAAGAATTTATTTTTATATTATCCATTAAAGTGGATTACCAAATTTACCTTATAAACTTAATTATTGATTATATATATGTAATATTACTATGGGTATTGTAGTAACTTTGTTTTCTATTTTGGTTACCCAACAGTAATTATTTGGAGAAGCAAAATTTCATTTTGGCCATTGGAACGATTTTCGCATAACAAAGTTCCAAAACATAATAAATCAATTAAATTTATATAGTGATGACATGATATCTGTATACAGAGTATATGTATAAATAAATATTTGTAATGATCTCCGTGAATCGGGGAAAATTTGAGTATATTCTCGTCTTTGAAGCGGATCTAAAAAGAACCACATTTTAAAATGCTGCCGAATTCGCTGAAGAGGCTTCTTATGCTGCTTTTCTGTTGATATTTGAGGAGCATTTTCTCCCACATTGCTAAGTTAACAATGTGGAGGTACTTTCCAAGTCTATATATAATAGAGGCCTCACCCTGTTATTATAGCATCCCAAAATAAGAGAAAAATATTAGAGAGTTAAGCAATTATTTTTCTCTTATTATAAAGAGAGAATTTTAATATTTTCTCCTTTATAAATAGAGAGTTTGTAACTCCTATTATTTTTTCTTATAGTAAGATTCTTCTATCATTGCCTGTGGTTTTTACCCTAATTTGTTGAGGGGTTTTCCACATATATCTGTGTGTTCTATTGTGTATTTTGTCTTTCTTTATCTTTATTTTCTCAAATTATTAACTGTGATTTTGCTCTATCAGATTCATATTTTTCTACAATTGGTATCAGAGCTCCTGGTTGGTAAGAAATTCCTTAAAATTCTGTGATTGCAGCTCAGCCTGATCTTTCACAGGAGTTTGAGGTTTTCTTTGGTGAAAAAGAGCTTGTGTGGAGTAGTAAGAATACTTACAATCTAGGGAAGGTTCCGCTCTAAGGAGATTGGTATTTAAGAGGTCCGCCATGACCCTCCGCCTTTCCCCGGGAACTTACCTAGTGAGTTGTGTTCATTACTGCGGTTCATTTTACAAGCTAAAACGCACCGTTTGTGATAGAAGTAATGGCGGCAAAATTTGAGATTGAAAAGTTCAACGGGAATAATTTCTCACTGTGGAAATTAAAGAAAAAGGCTGTATTGAGAAAAGACAATTGTCTTGCGGCTATCGATGAACGTAATCGACAACACTCACAGGATGATAATAAGTGGAACGAGATGGATGGGAATGCTATTGCAAACCTTCATCTAGCACTTGCAGATGGGATCTTGTCCAAGTATAGAAGAAAAGAAAACGGCAGAAAGGAGATTTGGGACCACCTCACTAGATTGTACGAGGCCAAGTCATTACACAACAAAATTTTCCTTAAGAGGAAACTTTACACCTTAAGAATGTCGGAATCTACTTGATGTGAGCATCTTAATGTCTTGAATACTCTATTTTCTCAACTCACATCGTTGGGCTATAAAATAGAGTCACAAGAACGTGCGAACTTCTACTCCAAAGTCTACCCGATTCAGATGATCAACTCATCATCAGTTTGACAAATAATGTCATACCAAAATTCTAGTCTTTGATGATATAGCGTACCGCTATTCTTGAAGAAGAAAATCGGCGAAGAAACAAGAAAGACAAGGCAAGTTCACAACAAATGGAAGCCTTGATGGTGATGAGAGGGAGATCAATGAGCGTGGTCCAAGTGGGAGTCACAATCATGGTAGATCAAAATCAAAGAGTAAGAAGAATTATAAATGCTACAATTGTGGTAAGAAAGGTCACCTGAAGAAGGATTGTTGGAGTTTAAAGAATTCCAATCCTCAAGGGAATGTGGCATGCACTTCGGATGATGGAAATGTATTATGCTGTGAAGCAGCAATATCAACTGAAAGCAGGAAGAGATTTGCTGATGTATGGCTTCTTGACTCAGGAGCAACTTATCACATGACCTCTCGAAGAGAGTGGTTCCATCATTATGAAACTATCTTAGGAGGATTTGTGTATAGTTGTCAAGATAATGCCTTAAAGATTATAGGCATTGGAACTATCAGGTTAAAGATGCATGACGGTACAGTCCGCACTATTCAAGGAGTGCGACATGTGGAAGGTCTGAAGAAGAATTTGTTATCTCCGGGACAAATTTGGATGATCTTAATTGCATTATCAAAGTTCGGAAAGGAATCATGAAGATTAGCCAGAGAGCGCTTGTAATTATGAAAGGAGAAAAAATTCACGCTAATTTATATATGTTTTGGGAGAGACTGCATGAAGCGGAAGCATCATTGCTTCAAGTAGTTCAAGCGAGAGATCTGCAATGGTGTGGCATCAGAAGCTTAGACATATGTCTGAACAAGGCATGAAGATTCTTGCTGAGAAAAATCTACTTCCTGGTCTCACAAAGGTGTCATTACCCTTTTGTGAGCATTGCATAACAAGCAAGCAGCATCGACTACAGTTCAATACATCCAATTCTAGAAGCAAGGATGTTCTAGAATTAGTTCACTCTGATGTATTGCAAGCACCGGTTTCATCACTAGGAGGAGCTAAGTACTTTGTGTCCTTCATCGATGATTACTCCAGGAGATGTTGGGTGTATCCAATCAAGAGCAAGGGAGATGTATTTGTAGTTTTCAAAACTTACAAAGCGCGGGTTGAACTAGATTCAGGCAATAAGATCAAGTGTTTAAGGACAGATAATGGAGGAGAATACACAGGTCATGAATTTAATAGCTTTTGCAAGCAAGAAGGCATCAAGAGACAGTTCACTACGGCATACACTCCTCAACAAAATGGAGTGGCAGAGCGGATGAACAGAACTCTGTTAGAAAGAACTAGAGCATTGTTGGGAGCTGCAGGCCTAAATAAGAGGCGATTAACACTTTGTTATGTGATTAACCGGTCTCCATCTACAGCAATTGATCAAAAGACACCGATGGAGATGTGGACTGGGAAGCCAGTTGATTATTCAAACCTCCATATATTTGGAAGTCCTGTGTATGTGATGTATAATATCCAAGAAACTACAAAGCTGGATCCAAAATCCAGGAAGTGTTTGTTCTTGGGATATGCTGATGGTGTGAAGGGGTATCGCCTGTGGGATCCCACTGCCCACAAGGTTATAATCAGCAGGGATGTAATCTTCCTAGAAGATAAATTGAAGGGAGAAGATGATAGCACTTCAAAAGAAAATTCAGAGACTACAACTATACAGGTGGAAAGAAAGTCTACAGAAGAAGATTCTTCTGAAGTAGCACCAGAGCACGAAGAGGAAGAACCAGTCGAGTTTGAAGAGCCAGCCGAAGTTGAAGAGTCAGAACTTGGAAAGGGAAAACGTATAAAATTTACACCAACCTGGCATAAAGATTATGATATAGGCAGCAATGTCGCATACTGTCTTCTAACTGAGGAAGGAGAGCCATCAACTCTCCAAGAAGCAATGAGCGATTCGGATGCATCTCGTTGGATGGCGTGAATGCAAGAAGAGATGGAAGCTCTACATAAGAACAAGACTTGGGAGCTTGTGCCACTACCACAAGGAAGAAAGGCCATTGGCAACAAATGGGTCTTTAAGATCAAAAGAAATAGTGATGATCAAGTGGAGCGGTTTCGTGCAAGAATGGTGGTGAAAGGATATGCTCAGAAGGAGGGATTGACTTGATGAAATATTTTCCCCTGTGGTTCGATTAACAACTGTTCGAGTAGTCTTGGCGATGTGTGCTACATTTGACTTACATCTAGAGCGTACTAGATGTGAAAACAGTTTTCTCCATGGAGATCTTAAGGAAGAAATTTATATGCTCCAGCCAGAAGGTTTTGAAGAAAAAGGAAAGCGGAACTTGGTTTGTAGGTTGAACAAATCTCTATACGGTTTAAAGCAGGCGCCGAGGTGTTGGTATAAGAGATTTGATTCCTTCATCATGAGCCTTGGATACAACAGACTTAATGCAGACCCTTGTGCATATTTCAAGAGGTTTGGTAAAAGTGATTTTGTTATGTTACTGTTGTATGTAGATGACATGTTGGTAGCAGGCCCCAACAAAGATCATATTGAAGAACTAAAGGCACAGTTGGCTAGGGAATTTGAAATGAAGGACTTGGGACCAGCAAACAAGATTCTAGGGATGCAAATTCACCGAGACAGAAACAATAGGAAGATTTGGCTTTCTCAAAAAAATTATTTGAAGAAGGTCTTGCGACGCTTCAATATGCAAGATTGTAAGTCAATTTCTACCCTACTTCCTGTTAGTTTCAAATTATCCTCCAGTATGAGTCCTAGCAGTGAAGAAGGAAGGATGGAAATGTCTCGAGTACCGTATGCATCAGTAGTGGGGTGTCACGACCCCACCCGTGGGCCCGTGACCGGCACTAGGGAATGGGTAGGCTTAAGGCCACCGAAACCCGTAGTAAGCCTGACACTCATTGATTTAAACAAATCTCAACTCAAATTAATATTATTAAAACCACAAATCATCTTAATAGTTACACTTTACAAAAATTACTTCGGTCTACCAGAAAAAACTAGGCGAGACCCGAAGCTCAAAAAATTTACAACTGATACATCCACTATTACTAATGCGGAGAATCTAAGATTTACCATTTTACATACCAAATCAAATACTTCACCTGATGATGAAGGAGTCGGGTTACTGAATAAGAGTCGCGAGAGGACTAACGATCACAAATCTGAAAAAATAAATGGAGACTGGGTCTAGAGTGAGTTAAAATCAAATAATCTAGAGACTATTGCTTCTTCTCAGAAAACATAGATTATTCAAATCAGTATATCAAACCATACTATAATCATACCCTACTATTTCCTTCACATAAAATATTAATCATTCGAATCAAAATATCAACCATGCACGTAAATACAAATCACATTATAATCAAATAACATAATAAATTAATAAATGAATAAATAAAAATATATTTTTACTTTTACGGGACGAGTGGCTCAGTAGAACCCTAACCCCAAATTCTAATAGCCTTTCGGCTCTCTTAATCCAACAGGTCTGGCGCCCAGAGAGCAAGCTCGATCAGGTCCTTACCTCCAAATGAACACTTGAATTCCAAATAAGCCGGCGCCCAGAGAGCAAGCTCGATCAGGGACCTTAACTCCGGTAATCAACTGAACTCAGCCCAGAGAGCAATGCTCGATCAGGGCAAACAAATCCATAATAACCTTATATCCAGGATCATTACCGGTGCGCACGCGGTCCTCATGTAACCCATTAGGCGGCATGTTCTACAAGCCACATTTCCCAAATCGCAATCACCGCATTTAATAAATATCATTGTCTAATGAAATCATTCAACACATATCAAAATAAAGATTAAAAATTTAGGATAAGGCAACGTGCAATTCGTGTCGACAGAATAATAATATCTATATTATTATAACGTTACTAATAATAATATTTATATTATTTTCAAATATTAATAATCAAGTGAAATCATTTATTTTGCGATACTAATAATTATATTAAGCACAAATTCTAAATAGCATATGAAAATCAGACTAGCAATAGCGCAAAGATTAAATGACTTTAACTCACAGGATTGGGCGACCTCCTAGCTCTGCTCCGGAGCCTCGGTTGGAGCTAGCCGAACAGACAGATCATCTAATCACGGAAAACAATTTATCAATACGCTGAGACAATCGATCATTAATCCTAGGTCTAGACTCCTGCGACTAAGAATCTCAACTCGGAAAATTCTAGAAAATCAGAACCTCCCCTACAACACGAACACTACCCCCCGTAAAAACGGGTCCAGGACCTGCCAGAAGAACACTTCAAATACTTAACGATTCAAACAATAGGAGTCGGGTCCCCAAACTTCACTATTTCCCGACTCCGCCACACAGCACAAAATCCGACTATGGCAGGCCAACTGACAGACAAATATTTTTGACTCACAAAATCATCAAATACTCAATATAATCCAATAGACACAATTAAACCAACAATTTCTAAAAATAACGGGCCAAAGAAAATTACCGAGACGCCGGCTTGACTCGCCTCCACCACGAGTCCGATCGCGATCCGAACACACCATCGGACTCACAACGATGACGATCCCGCCCGATTTTCCGATCTGACACCCGATCATCCGGAGAGATTTGCGGACGATCTCGACCGTCGATTTACAAACGAAGCCCGATCGCCACGAAATCAGTGCCATCGCGAAGCTTGAGTAGAGGAGAGTCGGGATACATCCTCCGATCATCCATCCTCCACCGGATATCGCCGGAAAAGCCCAAAAACGATGGCTGCCACCATTATCTCTCTCCACCGGATCTTCCGTCTCCCGGCCACCACAGTACGGCCACGCTAAAAGAAAGCTCTCGGCCAGAGAGCCGATCGCCACCCAACTCGGCCGCCAACACCGGAAACACGCTTGGAAGCCACGCCACATGCGCGATTCCTCTGGGCCATTGCGCTCACGGTATGCCGCTCGCGCCCGAGCCACCGCACGCCGCCGCCGCCTTCCTCCCTTCTTCTTGCCATCGCCTCTCTCTCCCGATCTCCTTTCTCTCCCCGATTCCATTTCTTTCAATATCGACATTAGGCCCCCGAACTTTTTCTTATTACAATTTAGTCCCTCAACTTTGTTAATTACTTACAATTCCATCCTGCAAAAATTCCAATTTGACCCCCAAACTTCTTTTTAGCCTTTCAATTAAGCCCTTAACTATTTAATTTGGGCCAAATCCGAATTACTGAAAATACACAATTATAAAAATACCCCTGGCCGACATATTTATTTACAAAAATACCAAGCTCACAAATTTTCATTAAAACCCCATAAAAATAACATTATACTTTCAATCCTTATTCCAAAATAAATTTCCAATTAAATCCTACACACAATTAAATTAAATAATCAATTTCCAACTTAAAATTTAATACTACTAATCAATTATAATACCAATTTTCCTAAAATTCTTTTATAAAAACATCCTTTATAATTTCTTCCAAAATTTTCCGATATATAATTTTACTTGAATAATTTCTTAAAATTTCAAACTAATTGGGTATAGAAAATAACTCATTTATTTGATTAATATTAAATTTTTCATTAAATCATTTCAAATTAAACCCAATAATAATGAAGCTAAAATTAACTTAAATAAAAACTCATTATTAAATATATAAAAAATTCCGGGTGTTACATTCTCCCCCCCTTAAAAAAAAATTCGACCTCGAATTTTAAAAGAAAAGGGGGCTTCACTTACGACTGAAACTAATTAGGAACCTTTCATCTCCAACCCGGCTTCTCGGGAACTTTCCTCGGCAGAAACTAAACTAAACCACAAGACTCATCGATAAAAGCTTTTAGCAAAACTAACAATCCTGATTTACGGCTCGTCGGAAACCAAATCTTTACTTACATCCACACACTGAGGATCCAACACGAGCAAAAGATCGAAAATATACTTCCTCAACTCAGACCTACGAACAACTGGATTTAACCTCAGAGAACATTACTAATACTTGGCGGTAAGTCCAACTTACATGCCACCTCACCAACCTGCCGACAAAACCAAGGGTCCTCACAACCTTATTTTCTTACCAAACCACATCACTTATGACATACCAGCCATCTAGTTTCCATAACCGACACAACTCATGCCATCCTGACACAAGATTCCTCTTTGTCTAAAATCCAAAAGCCTCCCTTATAATCTAACATGGGGCCTACATGTAACACCCAGAATTTTTATATATTTAATAATGAGTTTTTATTTAAGTTAATTTTAGCTTCATTATTATTGGGTTTAATTTGAAATGATTATATTTTGGCTATTCAAAATTTTTCCAAATGCATATTTATATAAGTAAAATTATATATTGAAAAATTTTGGAAGAAATTATAAAGGATGTTTTTATAAAAAAATTTTGGGAAAATTGGTATTATAATTGATTAGTAGTATTAAATTTTAAGTTGGAAATTGATTATTTAATTTAATTGTGTGTAGGATTTAATTGGAAATTTATTTTGGAATAAGGATTGAAAGTATAATGTTATTTTTATGGGGTTTTAATGGAAATTTGTGAGCTTGGTATTTTGTAAATAAATATGTCGGTCGGGGGTATTTTGTAATTGTGTATTTTCAATAATTCGGATTTGGCCCAAATTAAATAGTTAGGGGCTTAATTGAAAGGCTAAAAAGAAGTTTGGGGGTCAAATTGGAATTCTGGGATGAAATTGTAAGTAATTAAGGAAGTTGAGGGATCAAATTGTAATAAGGAAAAGTTCGGGGCCTAATGTCGATATTGAAAGGAAAGAAAATCGGGAAGAGGAAGAGGAAGAAAGGGAGGAGAGAGAGGCGTCGGCGTCCATGGTGGACGGACCCTGGAGGCCGGTCGGAAGGAGCGCACGTCAGCGGCCGATGGTGGCGGTGGAAGCGGTGGCGGCGTCGGCGGGCGGAATCAGCGACGAGTGGCGGCTTCCGAGCGTCGTTCGGCCGTTTCCGGTGGCCTTCCGTACCGATCTCGGTGGCGATCAACTCCCTTGGAGAGAGCTTCCTTTTGGCGGTAGCGGCGTCGGTTTTGGTGGCCGGAGGAGAGAGTTCCGGCGAAGTGGAGGCAGCCGCGTTTTTGGGCTTTTCCGGCGAGCTCCGGCGGAGGATGGATGATCGGAGGATGTATCCCGACTCTCCTCAGCTCAAGCTTCGCGATGGCACCGGTTTTGTGGCGATCGGGCTTCGTTGGCAAATCGACGGTCGAGATCGTCCGCAAATCTCTCCGGATGATCGGGTGTCAGATCGAAAAATCAGAAGCAGAGATCGTCGTCAGCGCGCCGTTGTGAGTCCGATGGTATGTTCGGATCGTCGATCGGACTCCGGCGGCCGGAGGCGAGTCGACCGAGCGACCGAGCGTCTCGGTAATTTTCTTTAGCCCATTATTTTTAGAAATTCTTGGTTTAATTGTATCTATTGGATTATTTTGTGTATTTGATGATATTTGTGAGTCATAAATAATTGTCTGTCAGTTTGCCTGCCTCGTATTTTGTGCTATGTGGCGGAGTCGGGAAATAGTGAAGTTTGGGGACCCGACTCCGGTTGTTTAAATTGTTGGATATTTGGAGTGTTTTTCTGGCAGGTCCTGGACCCGTTTTTACGGGGGGTAATGTTCGTGTTGTACGGGAGGTTCTGCCGAATTTTGTAGTTCAGTCGAGATTCTTAGGCAGTCTGGGAGTCTAGACCTAGGATTAATGATGGATTGTTTCATCGTTTTGATAAATTGTTTTCCGTGACTAGATTGATCATGCATTGGCTCGCTCCTACCGAGGCACCGGAGCGAGCTAGGAGGTCGCCAAACCTGTGAGTTAAAGTCATTTAATCATTGCACTATTGCTAAGTCTGATTTTAATATGCTATTTTGGAAGTTTATGTTTAACATGGTTATTAGTATCACAACGTAAATAATTTCACTGGACTATTAATTATTGAAAATAATATAAATATTATTATTAGTAACGTTATAATAATACAGATATTATTATTCTGTCGACACGAATTGCACGTTGCCTTATCCTAAATTTTTAATCTTTATTTTGATATGTGTTGAATGATTTCATTAGACAATGATATGTATTAAATGCGGTGATTGCGATTTGGGAAATGTGGCTTGTAGAACATGCCGCGTCTGGTAATGATCATGGACATAAGGTTATTATGGATTTGTTTGCCCGATCGAGCATTGCTCACGAGTTCGATTGATTGCCGGAGTTAAGGTCCCTGATCGAGCTTGCTCTCTGGGCGCCGGCTTATTTGGAATTCAAGTGTTCAGGCTAGAGGTAAGGACCCCGATCGAGCTTGCTCTCCGGCCAGACTGTTGGATTAAGAGAGCCGAAAGGCTATTAGAATTTGGGGTTAGGGTTCTACTGAGCCACTCGTCCCGTAAAAGTAAAAATATATTTTTATTTATTCATTTATTCATTTATTTATTTATTATGGTATGATTATAATATGGATTGTATTTACGTGCATGACTAATATTTTATATGAAGGAAATAGTAGGGTATGATTATAGTATGGTTTGATATACTGATTTGAATAATCTATGTTTTCTGAGAAGAAGCAATAGTCCCTAGATTATTTGATTTTAACTCACTCTCGAGACTGACAGTCTCATTTTTACTGTTTTTCAGATTTGTGACTGTTAGTCCTCCGCGACTCTTATTCAAGAACTCCTTCATCATCGGGTGATGTATTTGATTTGGTATGTAAATTGGTAAATCTTAGATTCTCCGCAGTAGTAATAGTAGATGTATCAGTTGTAAATTTCTGAGCTTCGGGTCTCGCCTAGTTTTTCTGGTAGACCGAATTAATTTTTGTAAAGTGTAGCTATTAAGATAATTTGTGGTTTTAATAATATTAATTTGAGATGAGGTTTGTTTAAATCAGTGAGTGTCAGGCTTACTACGGGTTTCGGTGGCCTTAAGCCTACCCATTCCCTAGTGCCGGTCACGGGCCCACGGGTGGGGTCGTGACACTATAGCTCCACATACTCACTCTCTCAACAACTCAACTCGTCATCCAGAGAATTCTCAAGCTAACACTATTTACTTTGAAAAATTACATCTTTACTTACTTTATAATCATCACTGATAAAAACTTTATTATCTTGGAAAAATACTTTTATAAAATCGTAAAATCTTTAGCCATTTCTTTATATAAAATTTTACAATATCGCGCGCCAGGGTGATGATGCCCCTATCACCAAGTGTTGCAATGCACAATGTATGATGCATGTCCTAAAATGAATTTAGGCATGCCTAACAGTGAAATGCCATAATGCATTCTTACAGGACTGGGCGCAACATTGTATTTTAAAACACTTGTTCTACTTAGAAAAATAGATAATGTTCGCTTAAGTTTCTCTGGATTCTGAGCGTCCGAAAACACTCCTACCATCTTTCTTAAGCTTCTTACAATCACCAACTCAACCATAATAGCTGACATCCACTCGACTTCCCAGGCACTACCTTCGGCGCTACTCAATAAGACGATGCCTGATGCGATGACGAGGCGGTTCATGACACGACTGCAACCACGCTCTACACTAAAACTGACTGCGGTGCCCACCATCGAAATCACAATCAAAGCTTCTAAAGGCGGACTGCACTAATCACTTGAAGAAACAGCACGAGTCTATCGCGCTTCGGATCTTCCCATCGCTACAAAACACATTCTCAGCACGGCACCAAAGACAAGCTTACAAGAAAGGAAAGACTGACTCTCTAACAGTGAAAGCTGAGACACTAGAGTCAATGAAAACAACAAGACAAACTTGATCCTAACTCCGCAGTACCAAGAAAAATCTTAACTTAGGTCGAAGGAAATCTAAACCTAAGCTCTGATACCAACTTTGTCACGACCCCACCCGTGGGCCCGTGGACCGACTAGGAATGGGTAGGCTTAAGGCCACCGAAACCCGTAGTAAGCCCCGACACTCACCGGATTTAAACAAATCTCAACTCAAATTAATATTATTAAAACCACAAATCATCTTAATAGTTACACTTTACAAAATTACTTGATTCTACCGGAAAAACTAGGCGAGACCCGAAGCTCAGAAAATTTACAACTGATACATCTACTATTACTACTGCGAAGAATCTAAGATTTACCATTTTACATACCAAATCAAATACTTCACCCGATGATGAAGGAGTCGGGTTACTGAATAAGAGTCGCGAGAGGACTAACAGTCACAAATCTGAAAAAAATAAATGGAGACTGTCAGTCTCGAGAGTGAGTTAAAATCAAATAATCTAGAGACTATTGCTTCTTCTCAAAAAACATAGATTATTCAAATCAGTATATCAAACCATACTATAATCATACCCTACTATTTCCTTCACATAAAAGATTAATCATTCGAATCAAAATATCAACCATGCACGTAAATACAAATCACATTATAATCAAATAACATAATAAATTAATAAATGAATAAATAAAAATATATTTTTACTTTTACGGGACGAGTGGCTCAGTAGAACCCTAACCCCAAATTCTAATAGCCTTTCGGCTCTCTTAATCCAACAGGTCTGGCGCCCAGAGAGCAAGCTCGATCAGGGTCCTTACCTCCAGCCTGAACACTTGAATTCCAAATAAGCCGGCGCCCAGAGAGCAAGCTCGATCGGGGACCTTAACTCCGGCAATCAACTGAACTCAGCCCAGAGAGCAATGCTCGATCAGGGCAAACAAATCCATAATAACCTTATATCCAGGATCATTCTCGATGTAACCCATCGAGCGGCATGTTCTACAAGCCACATTTCCCAAATCGCAATCACCGCATTTAATAAATATCATTGTCTAATGAAATCATTCAACACATATCAAAATAAAGATTAAAAATTTAGGATAAGGCAACGTGCAATTCGTGTCGACAGAATAATAATATCTATATTATTATAACGTTACTAATAATAATATTTATATTATTTTCAAATATTAATAATCAAGTGAAATCATTTATTTTGCGATACTAATAATTATATTAAGCACAAATTCTAAATAGCATATGAAAATCAGACTAGCAATAGCGCAAAGATTAAATGACTTTAACTCACAGGATTGGGCGACCTCCTAGCTCTGCTCCGGAGCCTCGGTTGGAGCTAGCCAATGATGATCATCTAATCACGGAAAACAATTTATCAATACGCTGAGACAATCGATCATTAATCCTAGGTCTAGACTCCTAGGACTGACTGTCTAAGAATCTCGACTCGGGAAAATTCTACCGAAAATCCGGCAGAACCTCCCCTACAACACGAACACTACCCCCCGTAAAAACGGGTCCAGGACCTGCCAGAAGAACACTTCAAATACTTAACGATTCAAACAATAGGAGTCGGGTCCCCAAACTTCACTATTTCCCGACTCCGCCACACAGCACAAAATCCGACTATGGCAGGCCAACTGACAGACAAATATTTTTGACTCACAAAATCATCAAATACTCAATATAATCCAATAGACACAATTAAACCAACAATTTCTAAAAATAACGGGCCAAAGAAAATTACCGAGACGCTCGGTCGCTCGGTTGACTCGCCTCCAGCCGCCGGAGTCCGATCGACGATCCGA
The DNA here is from genome assembly GCF_019578655.1 of Ricinus communis. NCBI lineage: Eukaryota > Viridiplantae > Streptophyta > Magnoliopsida > Malpighiales > Euphorbiaceae > Ricinus > Ricinus communis. The sequence goes on from NC_063258.1 coordinate 6,988,041, forward strand.
ACACACCATCGGACTCACAACGACGCTACCGATGACGATCCCGCCCGATTTTCCGATCCGACACCCGATCATCCGGAGAGATTTACGGACGATCTCGACCATCGATTTGCAAACGAAGCCCGATCGCCACGAAATCGGTGCCATCGCGAAGCTTGAAAGCAGAGGAGAGTCGGGATACATCCTCCGATCATCCATCCTCCGTACGGATATCACGGAAAAGCCCAAAAACGTCACGCCACCATTATCTCTCTCCACCGGATCTTCCGTCTCCCGGCCACCACAGCGCCGTCGGCCGGCAAAGAAAGCTCGCCGTAGAGAGCCGATCGCCACCCAACTCGGCCAACAACGCCGAAATGGAACACGGCCCGCCACACGCGATTCTCGCCTCACGCTATCATTGGGCCAGACGCCGCCTCACGCCCCGACGCCGACGCCGCCGCCTTCCTCCCCTTCTTCTTCGGCCATCGCCCTCTCTCTCTCTCCCGATCTCCTTTCTCTCTCCCCGATTCCATTTCTTTCAATATCGACATTAGGCCCTCGAACTTTTTCTTATTATAATTTAGTCCCTCAACTTTCTTAATTACTTACAATTCCATCCTGCAAAAATTCCAATTTGACCCCCAAACTTCTTTTTAGCCTTTCAATTAAGCCCTTAACTATTTAATTTGGGCCAAATCCGAATTACTGAAAATACACAATTACAAAAATGCCCCTGGCCGACATATTTATTTACAAAAATACCAAGCTCACAAATTTTCATTAAAACCCCATAAAAATAACATTATACTTTCAATCCTTATTCCAAAATAAATTTTCAATTAAATCCTACACACAATTAAATTAAATAATCAATTTCCAACTTAAAATTTAATACTACTAATCAATTATAATACCAATTTTCCCAAAATTCTTTTATAAAAACATCCTTTATAATTTCTTCCAAAATTTTCCGATATATAATTTTACTTGAACAATTTCTTAAAATTTCAAACTAATTGGGTATAGAAAATAACTCATTTATTTGATTTATATTAAATTTTTCATTAAATCATTTCAAATTAAACCCAATAATAATGAAGCTAAAATTAACTTAAATAAAAACTCATTATTAAATATATAAAAAATTCCGGGTGTTACATGGGGAGTTTAATGTTCGCGATGATTTGTACACGACCAGATATTGCACATGCAGTGGGAGTAGTAAGTCGGTACATGGCGAATCCTGGTAGAGAGCATTGGAATGCTGTAAAGAGGATTCTAAGATATGTTAAGGGAACCTCAGATGTTGCATTATGTTATGGAGGATCAGACTTTATTATCAGAGGATATGTTGACTCAGATTATGCAGGTGATCTTGATAAAAGCAAATCTACTACAGGGTATGTGTTCACACTTCTTGGAGTCATGAGTCGGTATCAAACTGCAGTCAGTTGTGGCGACATCAACAACAGAAGCAGAATATGTATAGTATAAATTGAAGAAAAAAAGTATGTATAGTATACTTTTGACATAAATAATAGCAAAAGGTATATATTTTATCAAAAATAGTATACGTTAAGCATACGCAGGTATCTCAACCTCTTTCAAATTAAATAAAAAATACAAATTCAGAAAAAATTGAACGTCAAAAGTATTTTTTTTTTGCCAAATAATAATATATTTTAGATATCTGAAATTTTTTAAAATAAAATAAAATTTAACTTAAATATTCAACAACAAATGGTATATGTTTACTAAAATATAGTGTACGTTATGTATTTGTAAAGTATTTAAAATTAATTTTAAAGAAATGAAAAAGATAAAGAAAAAGTAAAGAATGGGTATATATGAAAACAGCAGGAAATATTTAAAGTAGAAATATTTTATAATTATTTTTAAAAAAATTTGTAAATAGTGAAATAATCTATAAATTTTAAAGCATTGGAGATCGATGTGTACTTTGATAATAGACTTCTTTTTGTTTGTTTCCTTTAACTAGCAATTAATACAAATAATTCCAAGCCATAATGTGAAAATTTGAAAATCCCCAACATTTAACATTTGATTTAATTTAGTAATTAGATAGCTTTTAATAAAATTAAAAGTTATTTCTTGAATATAATAAATATTAAAAGTTTTAAATATTGACCGTAATCAATTTATTTGATAATTAAAATAACTAAAAATTAAAAAAAATAATTTTTTAATATTTAATTCAGTTTGACTTTTTTATATTTTTAAATCATAATCAAACTAAATAATATGTTTAAACCATATTAGATTAGATGGATTCCAAAATTAATTTTTATCCAGCCTTAGCCATCAATTAGTCTTTTTCTTTTTCTTTTTAAATTAAAGAGTACGCTTGAGTTGAGTTTTAAAAAACTATGTGAATTTTTTAAATTATTATATTTTTACTTTTGGTTTTCTTTTTTGTAACCTTGCCTTTATTTTTTTTATATTTATACGCTCTTTTATCAAGACAACTGAATAATTTTTAGTTTTATACTAGTTGTCTTTTTTCTTCTCTTTTTTATGCCAAAATTTTGCCCCCATTTCTATCTCTTTCACCATTGAATATTACTAAAAATATTACACAAATAAATTGTCAATCTTCTATAGCTTTTTGCGCACCTATTTTTTTAAATCATTTAATAGGTAGATCATCTCTTAACTTGGATTTATTTAAAATTATCCAAATAGATTCAATTATACAAAAATATATGTGAAACACATTTATTGACATAGGATTTTGATTATTATATAAGTAATGTAAATAATATATTTATAATATTAATATTATATTATATTTATATATAAAATTTTAAATTTTAAAATAAAATTAATTCGAACTTGAGCTGAAGTTATTAATCGAGCCTATAGACGAGCTCATAAATGAGTCTGTTCACGAGCTTTCTAAACGAACTGAGATCGAACTTGAGCTCTCAAGTAGGCTCGCGAGCCAATAAATAAGCAGGCTCGCGAGCTAAAAAATCAAACTCTGTCAAGCTCGAGTGCAGCTTGATAAAGTTACTGAGCTCGTAATTAAGCTCGAGCTCGGTTTGATTAACTTAATGAACAATTTTGAATGAGCTTTTCATCGAGTCGAGCTCTGAGTATTTTACGAGAATTTGATTCGTTTATAGCTGTAGCCATAATATCTAAATTATAGATGATAATGATTGTTTTTAGAAAGTTGCAAAGCTTGTGGGACAATGTGAATCTCTATTATTATTTTCTTCTTTTTCTCTAATCTTTCTCTTAGACACACACATTAGTAAAATCTGAATAGCTGTAGCTTTACAATGAAATTTTTTAAATAGTTAGATTTTGTTAAAATATTCAGCTTTTTTCAAACTTTATTTAGTAAAAAAATTTATTTTGGTTTTTTATTAATATATATATTTATATATTTATGCTTGAAGTCTTCTAATTTTTAGATTATATTTATTTTCGTTATAGTTTTTTTTATGTTAATTTATTTTTTTTGTTTGTTTAAGGTTTTTTTAGTAATTGAACGATTTTATTGATACTTAGTTGATGTTTAGTTGATATTTAATTGATTTTAAAATGCGTATGATGAATATTTGGTGTCACGACCCGATCTGTGGGCCCGTGACCGGCATTAGGGAATGGGTAGGCTTAAGGCCACCAAATCTTGTAGTAAGCCTGACAATTCATTAACTCAATCAAATTAAAATTCGGACTCAATCCAAAGTATTGATTTAAAATTAACCTTAACCATCAAATTCTACATATTTAATTCAGTCTGCAGCATAATTAGGCAAGACCTAAATTTACATAAAATTACAACTGATAAGTCTAAAATTTCTACTGCGAAGAATCTAAAATTTTACAAGTCAAACATACCAAAATCAATTATATCAACCCGGTGATGAAGGAGTCGGGCTGCTAGATAAGAACTGCGGAAAAACTAACAACCACTTGAAAAATATTGAAATTGAGACTGTCAGTCTCGAGAGTAAGTTAAAATCATATATCCCAAAAATGAATATGAATACTTCAATAAAATATTTGCTTAATTTAAAATAAAAATACATGTCATGCTATGCTTCTGCAAAATAAAATAAAATAAAATAAATTTTTTATTTCATAGCACGGAATGGAGTACCTCAATAGAACCTAATCCCAACACTAACATCTCGGCTCTCTCATTCCAACAGAACTAGCGACCAGAGAGTGAAGCTTGACTAGGGTCCTTAACTCCAGTCCGATTACTTAATTATCACTATCAGTCTTAGCCTTTCGGCTCTCTTACTCCAATAAGACTGGCGCCCAGAGAGCGCAGCTTGACCAGGGTCCTTAAGTCCAGTTTGGTCACTTAGGTTTCCAAATAAGCCAGCGCCAAGAGAGTAATACTCGAGCAGAGACCTTTATTCCGGAAAACTCACTCTACTTAGCCCAGAGAGCAATGCTCGACTAGGGCAAGTCCTAAATCCACCTTTTTAAATTTACCCTTTTTACTATTTGTCTCAGATTCCTGCCTATGCGCACGCGTCTTGATGTAACCCATCAAGTGGCATGTTCTACTGCCTCCCCATCCCGAGTCAACTCGTAATTAATAAAATCATGATGCAGAAAATGAAACATATATAAATAATGAATAAATAATTAATTAAAATATTAAATCATGTAATCAGAACTATTTCATAAAATCTTGGCATGACACATGTAAACAGACATATGATTTTAACTCACAGTTCTGACGACCTACTAGCTCTGCTCCGATGCCTCTGGTGGAGCGAGCTGAACTGACGGATTATCAAGACGCTTGATCACTCGGTCGACTCGCCTCCAGCCTCTAGAGTTTGATCAACGATCCGAGCGGGCCTACGGACTCGAGACGACGCGCTGATGACGATCCTAGCTTTCGATCTTTCGATCCGAACCCGATCATTTAGAGAAATTTATAGACGATCTCGGTCGTCGATTTTCAAACGGATTTCGATAGTCACGAAACCGGTGCCATTGGAAAGCTTGAGCTGAGGAGAGTCCGGATATGCCCTCCGATCGGCTAAAGCTCGCTGGAACTCGTTGAAAAAGTCTGAAATTTCAGTTGCCCCCTGCTCTTTTCACCTAACCAGATCTTGCAATTCCGGTATCCTCAAGGGGTGGCGATGGTCGAAAAAGGAAGCCCAGAACTTACTGATAATTTTGAGCCTAAAAACGCTGCAAATGGTCGCTAGAAACTCCATGATCGGCGGCAAGAAAAAAATCTGTCGTTTAAGCCATTTCACGTCACGACGCTTCCAATTGCAGACCACCGGCTTGCTTAAGACAAGAATACTTCTAACCACCGCCACCGCACCACGGATGAGCCTCCTACGCTGCGCCACCGATGGCTAACGCCCTCCTCTTCTTCTTCTTCTCCTGCTTCTTCTTCTCTTTCCTTTTCTTTTCTTTTCTTTTCTTTCCTTCCTTATCCACATTTAGTCCCTGGACTATTTTTCTTTACCATTTAGTCCCTCAACTTCGTTAATTACCAACAATTACGTCTAGCAAAATTTTCGATTAACCCTTCAACTTTTCTTTAACCGTTCAATTAAGCTCCTAACTATTTAGTTTGAGCCAAAATTAAAATTATTGAAAATATAGAATTACTTATTTACCCTTGCTTTTAAATGTGAAATTACTAAAATACCTCTACCGACACCTTTAATTACAAAAATACCAATCATACAAATTTCATTTAAAACCCCAAATTAAAACAATCATATTTTTAATCCTTATTCCAAAATTAGTTATCAATTTAATCCTAACACTTAATTAACTTAATTAATCAATTTACTAACTATTTTTCAATTAAAATTAACTCCATTTGCTAATTAAAATTTATCATTCTCCAATAAATTCTTTATAAAAATATTATTTACTATTCTTTTCATGACTTTCAAATATATAAATTAATTCATATACTCATATTGGAAAATTTTAATGACCGAAAATATAATTTATTTCCCAACTTAATTAATTTATTAAAAATCAAACTAATTAGACATAGAAAATGACTCCTTTATTTTGTCTAGCATTAAAATTTTATTTAATACATCCCAATTAAACTAATTAAAAAATAAAGTAATATTAATTTAAATAAAAACTCATTTATTAATTATTACTAATATATTATTATTAAAATAAAAATTTCGGGTATTACATTTGGTTTGGGTACATGGTTGATTTTTGGATATATGAAGAAGTGTCTTTAATTTCTTTTATTAAATTGTTATTTACTTGTTTAATAAGTTCCAAAATATTATAAATTAGTTCTTTTTATTAAAAAGCTTATATTTCGATGATTTTATGGTTAAATATGAATTTTTATTTATTTTGTTGATATAGAAAATGATTAAATAAGAAAAAAGAAAGTGAAGTTATGGATCGATTCTGGATACTCTGGAGGTTTGCTCTCCATAAAATTAGCAAATAGACATGGTTAAGAATATTTATTTTCTGATAATTATTTTGATAATATATAATAATTTCTTGATTTTTGTTAATGTTTGGTTAATGTTTTGTTGATTTTAAGACAATTATGGTTGATATTTAAGATCTATGAAGAATTGTCTATGTGAATAATAAACAAGAAAAATATATCTTAAACATAAAAAATTGTATCTTAAAAAAGTGAATCAATGGCTATAGTAGAATTACAAAATAATATAATTAATTTTATAATTAATTAAAATAACGAATTAAAATATGTTTATATTTTTTTAGCAATATTTTTATTTTTTTATAGATTTAATTTTAAATAATATATTTTAACTTGATACTATAAAATTACTTAAATGATTTAAAAATCTCTCTTTTTTAAGAGAAGCCATCCAATCTCGTTTATTTTCTTTATCCTAAAATACTCTTATAACTATTGAAAGACACTCTCGTCAAACTAATATTATTATAAAATATTAATAAATTAATTATTTTTAAATAATTTTGAAGTTAAAATAATTTCAAATATCTAAATCTATTTCAATTTTTTTAAAATTTTAAATTTTAGTTGTATTAATTATAAAATCATATGGAAAGAAATTGAACATACACATACCACAATTCTCATCTAAAAGCATCAAAATGCACGTCGTACTGCATTAAATCTTCACTTTAGAGCAAAGTGCAAACTAAAATATATTTAAGTTTTACTGTATCAGTTAGGATAATATTTTTAAAAAAAAATTACAACTTCATCATTAAAAGCAATCAATTAAAAAAGAAAAAAAATATTAATGTGCAACATTTTTAAAAAATAAAATATTAATAAAATAATAATACAAAAAAATAAGTTTTAGGCTATAATGACGAATTAATTAATTATTTTATTAGATATTATAAATTGATGTGACATTATATATAGTGAAAGAATAAAATTGCAAAGTCAATTTAGTCACTAATCATACAAATTTTAGCCTACAAAAGTGAGCAAATTTTACAAATTTTATACCAAAAAGTGTGTATTATATAACAAAATAAGATTTCAAAGTTTATTTAGTCACCAGTTATATAACTTTTAGTTTACAAAAGTGTATTTTTATAAATTTTATATCTAAAATAGCATATTTCTGTGAGCTTTTTTTTAGATGCTGAAAAACTAGTATTTATGTAAATAACTCAAAAAAAAAAAAAAAAAAGACTTAAGCTGACAGTTTTAATTGGGCTACCCATTACAATAAACAAACAAATAAATAAAAACAGATAGCTCTGTTGCACCTCTGACAATGGAAGAATGATCCAGTAATCAATAATAAGAGTTGATTTTGGAGAGAAGCTGGAAGAAGTGATGTTTTTTTTTAATTAAAAAAAAAAAACAATTTCAAAAGATTAAAAAAATAATCTGATGTTTTAATCTTTTTAAAAAAATTCTAAACCTGCTCTTTTAAAACATAACAGAAACTTTAAAAAAAAAAAAAAAATGATTACAGCAGCCCTGAAAGGGGACCATATACACCCTGATCATAAGACCATCCCAGTATTTGCCATGTTTCAAGCATAAGCAATTTCCCTATTATTACAATAAGGAAGCAAGAGATCACTCAGATATGAAGGCATTCCCAATACCATCCCAAGTTATCTGGTATGCTTCAAGCATAAGCAACTCCCTATTATTACACAAGGAAGCATGATGATCACTCAGATATGAAGGCTTCCCAAATAACCATCTCTATGACAAGTTCAACATCTCTGGCATATAGAAGGTACAAACTTACAGGAAAATGTGCAAAATTAGGACCCAACTACAACTCAAAAGTTAAATGTTTCCATGAAAAAACCTGCATGAGCAAAAGCAACTTATTTGAACATAACATGCTACTTGTCTCAGAATCCACAACAACTTGCTGGCATCTAAAGAATACATTAACCCACAACTATAGCAAGCCCATCACATGCCAAAATCAGCTTAAGTCAAAAGGGAGGCAAAAATAATGAAGACAAGGTTTATTATCATAGAGATTCCTCAGAAATAAAAGAAAAAATTACTTGCAGTTTAATCTGTGAGCTAGGATAGCAAGGGTTCCAGTAGACATACTTCTTTACGTAAAAGAAAATGGCATAAAAGAGAAGCTAAATGTTTCAACCATGCAAGGAAATAGGAGAGGAGAGGAGAATGTGAGAAAAATCAGTCATATGGCCTACAAATTTTTTTTCCTGGTAGCATCCACATTTTCCTCTCTTTTGCAAACGAAGGCTCCATGAGTTTTAGCACAGACAGAAGTATTCAGGTGACTGTTTAAAAATAGTGTATTTTAAATGACACATGCACTTCAACCTAAATTGACAATGAAGTTGTTGTTAAATAGCAATCCTCCATAGTAGGCTATGTAGATGAAGGCTTTAACATAATTTCCAGCCAACTAAGGAGCTGCTCCAGCACTACATAAAGAAAGAGGAGCCTGAGTGTGTTAAAAATCAGTCATCAGAAATTTACTTCATTTTTTTTCCATTATACTCTCTCCATTATCCTCCATAATTCATTCTAAATCCTAATTATGTTAAATTCACTCCTTTATACAGACAGGTGTTCAGCAGTCAAAGAACACAGCTTCACAATCACAAAGAGTTATACCTTATAATAGGTAGAAATTATCTCCTTACAATCCAAATAAGCTATCAATCAACTAAGTCATGGACATGGTCAAGCAGTTAATCGTTTTCATCTCTAAATGGAACTGATATATTCAGAAGCTACCCCCTATATCTTCCACAAAGCAAGAAATTAGCCTTTGACAAGAAATAGTAATTTCCTGACACGTTTACAGGTTAGCTGTTTGATTTCCTAACTTAGCTATTTTAGTCAATAGATTTACCATGCATAATAGTGACTATATATCCAAAACACCCCAGTACAACGGATAGATAAAGATGGACCAAACAATTAAGATTAGACCAAATGACTGGGATGATCTAGATGAACAATGATTAAACTGAACAACATCAAGTTGAACAAAATGGGAGCAGAAACGTCTTAACCAACTCAAGACAGGTGGCACTCTTTCCTAAAATTATGATAGATATTAAGGAATCAGGTAGTTAATAGCCTAAAATATCAGACATGGGAGCCATATTTGGTATAACAGTATAAGAAAGAGGCTGCCAAGCCAAGCACAAAGTTAGAATCTTGAGAGTGGGCATTTAACGGGACCATCTTAGGCAAGATAAATCTCTGATATGTAGCCTTTCGGTCAAATATGTAAATGATCATACTCATACAAGACTTATTTCAAAAACAATCCTAACAACATAACAAAATAATGTAGATGATTTTTACAAATAATAAAATTTAGTTCCCAGAGTCCAGCACTAAGTAAAAAGAAGAATCAAATCCTGTTAATAATAATCTGCAATATAAAAGGAAATCGCATAACAATGACAAGAGTACAAGCAATCCTATAATGTATTACTACATATATAATCTCTTGTACATCAGATACGGTACAAGTTGCATACAACTAACTGAAATTGGCCATAGGATATCAATTACCTGCCAAGTAAATGCCGCATAAAACAAACAACTCACTTGGAAACCAAAAGAATTTCTGGTTTCTTAGCTTTACTAGGTGTGTTAGCATTAGAAGGAACATTAGCAGCAGCTGCTGCTGCTGCAGCCGTCTTTGCAGCCTCACGGGCTTTATTATCAAGCTGAATAAGACTCCGTGTAGCCAATATAGCCTGCGGAGCCAAATCATGAGACCCTCTAGCATACAACCGCCTAACTGCCACAGATGCTGCATCTTTAACATCTTGAGAATTCAATGGCCCCAACAAACAGTGTCCCAAAATCCTCAATAGAGGCTGCAAAATCTCCCAAGGCAGCGGAATTCGCACCCCTTTGGACTCTAAATCCTCATTTCCGTTTCTTTCAAACCTCAATTTCTCCTCCATTTCCTCAACAACATCATCAATCTCGTACCCATTATTTTCATAACCATTACTAAAACTCTTACCCTCCAAAAAATACCCATTTCCAGTACCATTCCTAACTTCAATTTCTTTAACACCATCCAATTTATCTTTACAAACACAATCCTGACCAGCCCAAGAAGTAGCAAATTTACACAATTCAACTTTAGACCAACTGGGCATTTGTGAGATCTGCTTAAAATAGCAATCAAGTACAATCCCAACAATAATCGGTCGCTTAGTAGACTTAACAGCAATCTGCGGCTCAAGCGAAGGCGACAAGACCCCAACAGCCGAAAACCCACTTGAATTATGCTTATTCCGCGGAGTATGATAAAGAGAAGGCTGAGAAAGATCAGGAATTTGCACAAGAACAGGCTTACCACCGCGAGATTTAGCTTCAGAAGAGTAAATAGCAAGAAGAACAGCTTCAAAACCAGCCAGAGAAGGGATTGAACTCGAAGCAGAATCTGAAGAGTGAATTCGCGAAAGATATAAGCCAAGAAGTAAAGGAATAAAAGAAAGAACCACAAAACGAAGGTGGGTGTCCTGCGAAAGATAAGTCTCGTAAAGCCATTGACAAAGTGGATCAGAGCCAGAACCAGATAAAGGATTCGAAAGAGCTAAAGAGAGAAGACTATAAGCATCGATCGAGGAGAGGAGAGAAATTGCGGGACGGTCAGAGTCAGCGAGAGAAGAGAGGGAGAAAGAAGAGGAAGGATCTGAAGGAAGGAGAGATGAAAGGGAGAGGATGCGCGCACGTGCTTTTGAGATTGATTCCCACCACGATTGCATTGGATCGGAGGTGGTGGTGGCTGTGGCGGTTGTGGTTGTGTTGGTCGGGTGGGGAGTGGAGGAGGTGGAGGTGGAGGAGGAGGAGGGGGAGTAGTTGGTGGTGTTGTTAGCGAAGTCCATGATGATTTGACGGTTGGAGGACTGTTATGGACAGGAAAACGGAGGAAATGGGTATTTAAAGCCGGCAAAAGATGTTCGTGAATCGTGTAGCCGGCAGAAGTGGAGTTAAATTTTAACTTTTAAATTTGGCCAAACTCACATTTTAGTCCCTAAATTTCTCAATTTTTCTCAAATGGTCCTGGAACAATTATTTTTCTCATATCTTAAAACTTTTTTTAATGGCCGAATGAATATTTATGCTCTTGAAAACTTGTATTAATTAGTTAACACTTAGATTTTGATTTAGCTCTAATAGACACTTAAATTTTATTTATTTTAATATTTTAATATTTTTAATTTTTAATTTAACCTAATATATATCTAAAATTTAATAACACCTTTATACAATACATGTGGATGTATTGAATATAGACACATATAAAAAATATTAAAATATATAAAAAATATTAAAATATATAAAAAATAAATTGAGATATTCATTAGATTATTTCAAAAGTAGAGTGTTAAATTGATAAAATGATTAAAATTCAAATATATAAATATATATTTGGCTTCTTTTAACACTAATTAAATTAATAGAGTTTTTAAACGATGTTATAAATCCACGTAGAATTAAATGGCGATGCATACATATTTTTTACTTTTAAATCTAAAATCGTCTTTTTTATTGTCCAATGTTAAGAAGTAAAAATAGAATCTATCTTATAGAGTGTTTGAAATCTTAGACTGAGATTTGTAATAAAAAAAAGACTTTTTATTTTTGGAACAGACGTAAGAAAAAGCACGGGTGGTTACCCTCCTGACCCACTGAATACAACAAAAGAAAGGAAAACTATAACCAACTTTTTATCAGATCAAAAGGAAAGTGCTAACTTCCCACAGCTGCATTGGACAATAAAAAAGACGATTTTAGATTTAAAAGTAAAAATTATTTATGCATCATCATTTAATTTGAGTATTATTATAGAAGATATTTAGGTATCAATTCTTTTATTAGATCTTAAATTCTTTTAAAATATCTTTCTCAGTTTTATATAATTTTAATTATTATAAAACTCATAAGTTATATATTTAATTAGATTTATATTTTTTAATTTTAAATATAGTTTAATTATAGTTAATTAATAAAATTTATTTAATCATAGTATTTTATTTATCTCTAATTTTGAAAATAAGTGATTAAATTAAATGGCATATAATTAAATTAAATTAAGTAAATAATTCTTAAAAAAGAAAATAATTTATATTAGCTATTGTTTAGTGACATAAAATTGCAATATATAAACATAATAGTATTTATTTGTCAAATTTTTTCTTTAAAAGCTCTTTAAACATTTCCACGTGTAGTATCTATATCAATAAAGAAATGATATCATGATTGAGCCAGTTGAACTATATCACTCTCAATCTCATCAGAATCTTTAGTATGACTGACAATATTACTAGCATCAACACTGGTATTAGCACCTTCGATGCTAGTACCATGAGCAATTTAGGACTGTAATGGAAAATAAGAAAAATGTAAACCGTATCTAATAATATTTACAGTAATTATAAATAAGAAGGTTGTAACAAAAATATAAAAAATATCATAGGATAAGACCGAAAAGTTAATTCACACATTATAAGCAGACTCAAATTCAAATACATAAATATACATTTGGCTTTTTTTGACACTAATTAAATTAATGGAGTTTTTAAACGATGTTATACGGCCAAACCAAACACATTTAGTAAGGACAATAGATGCCTTCATGGTTCTCCCTTTTCGGTCTTCATAACATAATCTCTTAATTATGCTCCAAAAAGATACTAGTCTATAACATATTTGATATCTTTGTATGAATGTTCGGTTCTACAAGGTAAAGAATATGTGAAATGGAAAGATGGTGGTAGACCTGAAGTCGATAGGGATTTAGAGAGAGAGATTGATAATGTAAGTTGGGTTGTAATTGTTTTACCTATTTTTTCCCTTTTCCCTTCTTTAAACTCACATTGTCATTGGTCTTTCTTCCTAAACTTTGGTGTGCCTTTGCCTTTTCCCTAGACGCACTTGGTGGGCTACCCTCTGATTGGTCGAGGTATAGCATCTTGTTCAAAGTGCCGCCTTCCTTTGTCACTTCACCAATGATTCTTTTGCTTAATGGGATGTACATAGTTGCTTTTCTAACTTTCTTATTGGGATTTGTAGTGTGCCATTCCTTAGCCTATGCACCATACCTTGCTGCCTACTTTTATGGGGCAATTTGTCGGGCCAATGTTAGAACTGATAGCTTATATTTTAGAGTAACATATGTGAGAATTGAACACACTTTATTGATAAATTCAAGCCTTTAAAATACAAAGCAAAATGATGCACTTAACATAAAAATAGGTAACATCTAACCCATGACTACCAGCTCCTAACTTCATGGGATCTTTTATTGAACAACTACCTAACTTCCTAAAGAATAGGACAAGACTCTAAGACCCTCCCTTAAACTGCATGTTATACAATCAGTTTAAACTTGATACTGAAACAATTCAAAGTAGATTATGCAACTTCATAAATGCATTTAATTTGAAAGGCATAGTTAGTATATTTACAATTTGGTCTTCAATATGACAATAAACAAGTATAATGACTCCATCTTTTGTAAGATCATGAAGGAAATGATATCAGACATCTATGTGATTGCTCCTACCATGTAAGACTGGATTCTTGGAGAGTTTAATGGTTGAAATATCACCAAAATAAATATGTATGCATGCCTCATTGAAACAATGCAACGACTCAAGTATTCTCTTAGTCCAAATAGCTTGATGATAAGTCACAAATAGTTATATTTATCGTGTTAAATTTCCTTGCAATTTGGTTCAATAATGTACTTAATTATGGAAATTATGTTTATCCTGACTTAGGTGATGCAATATCAAGGATGGAGCAAAATCCAGCCTAAAGACATGTTTTAAGTCATCATTTATCAGAAACCAAGTCTTTTGGAGGAAGTGCAGAAATCTGCACAGAAGATCACTGTCGACAAGGCGTGACCATGCCTTACAGCCCATAAGCTCCGCAGAAATCTGTGTAGAAGACTAATGTCAGCAAGGCGTGACCACGCCTTGCACCCCACGAGCTGCTAAAAGATGCTAAGGAGAGCTTCGAAATTTTTAGAGTTTTCATTGTGGTGGACCTATCCCTAGTTAATCTCCTCTATTTTTGGAAGTGTTGGATTAATAGAACTTTCTTCCATGTATTTTAGGGTTTTAATTTATTTAGATCACTTTTAATCTTATCCTTTCTTGTAGGGATAAGATTAAATGGGAAGCTTATTTCTTTTTTATAAGGATTCTATTAGGGTTTAGGGTTTTACTTCCTATATAAGGACGACTAGATACTTTGAGCAGAGGCATTCAGATTCAGATTCAAATTGATATTCATATTCTTATTTCTTCTTCTACTCTCTACAATTCTTGTGAATTCTTACTCCACCATGAGTGGCTAAGTTTTTTTTAGTTTCTAATTCAAGAGTGAATAAATTCCAATTGTGATTTTGTGAGGCTTTGAGCTTAACAGAATTCTTCTTTAATTCAAGTATTCTTTATTTCTTGTTCTTATTATTTATGAATTATTGATATTGATTGAACTGACGACTCAACTTTGATATTGATTTTTCTATTGCTAAACTTTGAGTTTGTGATCCGTGAATTGTCATGAACGATTGACACAAGTAGCAAGGAGTCGGGCTCATGTGTGTGATTACGGCTTATTCGAATTATATAGCTTGCATGATAGGCTCTAGGAAAATAAAGGAACAAGATTATTTCAATTGCAGTTATCTCAATTAAATTAATGTTGGTTTAGTCATTCTCATTATTCTTAATGCTATCATTAAGTTGATATGGAACGCTATCGTGCCCAGTTGACTAATGGTAAGTTTTGATTTGGATGTTGGGTTCGAGTCAATTATATTAGGAGAATTACACTTGTTGCGGTTTTTTCGAATAAGTAGACTAAGTACTTGAATAGAAGAATTAATATTTTAGCCTATGATCATGATTACAATTGGATGGAATTAGCACTCTTGAATTGGAAATTTGTTAAGATTGATTTTTATTTACTATTCAGCCTTCATTATTTTCTGCTTATTTATAATTTTGATTCAAACATTCAAAAACCCCCCCTTTTATTTTACTTTGAGAAGCTATCCACATTGGTTCCCTTGGGATTCGACCTGGTTTCACTATTTCTACAAGTTAGTTTAGGAAAATCAGTAATTTATTTTGAAGGGCTTCGACAACCCGACCACTTGACATGCATAAGAGGCTGCTGCCACAAATTCTGCTTCGGTTGTAGATAATGTTACAACTTGTTGCATTTTTTATATTCATAGAACAACTCCTAAACTTAAAATAAAGACATGACTAAAAGTACTTCTTTTACCCCTAAGTCTCTTGCATAATCACTATCACGAAAGCCAATAATATTTGATGCTCCTCCTTTTGATAAAAAAAATACCAAAATCAAGTGTACTTCTCAAATAGCATAAGACCCTTTTCATAGCAAGAAGAGGAAGCTCTATTGGACATTCTATAAACCTGCTGATCAAACTTACAGCGTATATCATATCTGGTCTAGTCACTGTTAAGTACATCAAGCTTTCAATAATTTTATTAAATAATATACCGTTAACCTTCTTTCTACCATGGCCTTTTGTGAGCTTCAAAGTTGGTTAAATTAGAGTTCCCACTAAGTTTCAGTCTATCATTTAAAACTTGTCCAAAGTCTCCAAAGAATATTTTTTGTGTGATGAAAACTCCAGTTGTTGATTACACTATTTTAATGCCAAGAAAAAGTGCATCATTCCTAAATTCGTCATCTCAAATTCTGCCATCATGGATCTTTTAAAAACAACCCCGTAAGAGAGATATATTTATCAATATTAGAAAACAACCCCGTAAGAGGGGTATATTTATAAATATTAAAAAATAACCCCGTAAGACGGGTATATCTTTCAAAATGAGAAAACAACCCCAAAAAGTGGTATATATATTTTAATATGAGAAAACAACCCCGCAAGAGGGGTATATCTTTCAAAATGAGTAAACAACCCCAAAAAACTGATATATTTTTTAATATGAGAAAACAACCCCGCAAGAGGGATATATTTGTCAATATTAGAAAACAACCCCTTAAGAGGGATATATCTTTCAAAATGAGAAAACAACCCTGTAAGAGGGGTATATTTGTCAATATTAGAAAACAACCCCGTAAGAGGGGTATATTTTTCAAAATGAGAAGACAACCCAAAAAGGTAGTATATATTTTAATATAAGAAAACAATACCGTAAGAGGGGTATATTTGTCAATATTGGAAAACAACCCCACAAGAGGGGTATATCTTTCAAAAAGAGAAAACAACCCCAAAAAAGTGGTATATTTCTTAATATTATAAAACAACCATGTAAGAGGGGTATATTTGTCAATATTAGAAAACAACCCCGTAAGAGGGGTATATTTGTCAATATTAGAAAACAACCCCGTAAAAGGGGTATATTTATAAATATTAGAAAATAACCCCGTAAGAGGGGTATATTTATCAATATTAGAAAAAAACTCTATAAGAAGGGTATACTTGTCAATATGAGAAAACAACCCCGTAAGAGGGGTATACATGTCAATATTAGAAATCAACCCCAAAAGAGGGGTACATCTTTCAAAATGAGAAAATAATTCCAAAAAAGCGGTATATTTATTTTTTTTAATATTAGAAAATAACCCCATAAGAAGGGTATATAAGGGGTATATCTTTCAAAATTAGAAAACAACCTCAAAAAAGTGGTATATTTTTTAATATTAGAAAAGAACTCCCGTAAGATAGGTATATTTGTCAATATTAGAAAAAAACCCCGTAAGAGGGGTATATTTATAAATATTAGAAACCAACCCCGTAAGAGGGGGGGGGGGGATATATTTGTAAATATTAGAAACAACCCCGTAAGTAAGCGGTGTATATTTGTCAAAATTAGAAAATAATCCCGTGAGAGGGGTACATTTGTTAATATTAGAAAACAACCCCGTAAGAGGGGTATATTTGTCAATATCAGAAAACAACCCCATAAGAGGGGTATATCTTTCAAAATGGGAAAACGACCTTGTAAGAGGGGTATATTTGTCAATATGAGAAAACAACCCCGTAAGAGGGGTATATTTGTCAGTATTAGAAAACAACCCCGTAATAGGGGTATGTCTTCCAAAATGAGAAAACAACCCCAAAAAAGTGGTATACTTTTAAATATGAGAAAATAACCCTGTAAGAGGGGTATATTTGTAAATATGAGAAAAAAACCCCGTAAGAGGGATATATCTTTGAAAATGAGAAAACAACCCAAAAAAAGTGATATATTTTTTAATATGAGAAAATAACCTCGTAAGAGGGGTATATTTGTCAATATTAGAAAACAACCCCGTATGAGCAGTATCTATTTCAAAATGAGAGAACAATCATATAAGATGGGTATATTTGTCAATATTATAAAACAACCTCGTAAGAGGGGTATATTTGTCAATATTAGAAAATAACCCCGTAAGAGGGGTATATCTGTCAAAATGAGTAAACAACCTCGTAGAAGGGGTATATTTATCAATATTATAAAACAACCCCATAAGAGGAGTATATTTGTCAATATTAGAAAACAACTCTGTAAGATGGATATATTTGTCAATATGAGAAAACAACCCCGTAAAAGGAATAAATTTGTCAATATCAGAAAACAACCTCATAAGTGGAGTGTATCTTTGAAAATGAGAAAAAAATTCCAAAAAGTGGTATGTTTTTTAATATGAGAAAACAACCTCGTAAGAGGGGTATATTTGTCAATATTAGAAAACAACCCCGTATGAGGGGTATCTCTTTCAAAATGAGAAAACAAACCCATAAGCGGGATATATTTGTCAATATTAGAAAACAATCCCGTAAGAGGGGTACATTTGTTAATATAAGAAAATAATCCCGTAAGAGGGGTATATCTTTCAAAATGAGAAAACAACCCCGTAAGAGGAGTATATCTTTCAAAATAAAAAAACGACCTCGTAAGAGGGGTATATTTGTGAATATGAGAAAATAAACCCGTAAGAGGGGTATATTTGTCAGTATTAAAAATAACCTCGTAATAAAGGTATGTCTTTCCAAATGAGAAAACAACCCCAAAAAAGTGGTATATTTTTTAATATGAGAAAACAACCCCGTAAGAGGTATATATCTTTGAAAATGAGAAAACAACCCCAAAAAAGTGGTATATTTCTTAATATGAGAAAATAACCCAGTAAGAGGGGTATATTTGTCAATATTAGAAAACAACCCCGTATGAGGGGTATCTCTTTCAAAATGAGAGAACAATCGTGTAAGAGGGGTATATTTCTCCATATTATAAAACAACCTCATAAGAGGGGTATATTTGTTAATATTAAAAAATAACACCGTAAGAGGGGTATATCTGTCAAAATGAGAAAGCAACCCTGTAAGAGGGGTATTTTTTTCAATATTATAAACCAACCCCGTAAGAGGGGTATAATTGTCAATATCGAAAAACAACCCGATAAGAGGGGTATATTTTTCAATATTAGAAAACAACCCCGTAAGAGGAATATGTCTTTCAAAATGAGAAAACAACCACAAAAAAGCGGTATATTTTTTAATATGAGAAAATAACCGCATAAGGGGTATATTTATTAATATTAGAAAATATCCCCGTAAGAAGGGTATATCTGTCAATATTAGAAGAGAACCCCGTAAGAGGGGTATTTTTGTCAATATTAGAAAACAACCCCGTAAGAGGAGTATATTTGTGAATATTAGAAAGCGACACCGTAAAAGGGGTATATCTTTCAAAATGAGAAAATAACCATATAAAAGTGGTCTATTTTTTAATATGAGAAAATAACCCCGTAAGAGGGTATATTTGTACATATTAGAAAACAACCCCGTACGAGGGGTATATCTTTCACAACGAGAAAACAACCCCAAAAAAGTAGTATATTTTTTAATACGACAAAACAACACCTTAAGAGGGGTATATTTGTCAATATTAGAAAATAACCCCGTAAGAAGGGTATATTTGTCAATATTAAAAGACAACCCTGTAAGGGAGGTATATTGTCAATATTAGAAAACAACCCCGTAAGAGGAGTATATTTGTCAATATTAGAAAACGACACCGTAAAAGGGGTATATCTGTCAATATCAGAGAACAATCCCGTGAGAGGGGTATATGTATAAATATTAGAAAACAACACCGTAAGGGGGGTATATTTGTCAATATTAGAAAATAAACCCGTAAGAAGGGTACATTTGTCAATATGTGAAAACAACCCCATAAGAGGGGTATATTTGTCAATATTAGAAAACAACCCCGTAAGAGGGGGTATATCTTTCACAACGAGAAAACAACCCCAAAAAAGGAGTATATTTTTTAATATGACAAAACAACATCGTAAGAGGAGTATATTTGTCAATATTAGAAACAACATCGCAAGAGGGGTATATCTTTGAAAATGAGAAAACAACCCCAAAAAAGTGGTATATTTTTTAATATGAGAAAACAACCCCGTAAGACGGGTATATTTGTCAATATTAGAAAACAACCCTGTATGAGGGGTATCTCTTTCAAAATGAGAGAATAATCGTGTAAGAGGGGCATATTTGTCCATATTATAAAACAACCTCGTAAGAGGGGTATATTTGTTAATATCAGAAAACAACCCCGTAAGAGGGGTATATCTGTCAAAATGAGAAAACAACCCCGTAAGAGGGGTATATTTGTCAATATTATAAAATAACCCCGTAAGAGGGATATAATTGTCAATATCAGAAAACAACGTTGTAAGAGGGGTATATTCGTCAATATTAGAAAACAACCCCGTAAGAGAAATATGTTTTTCAAAACGAGAAAACAACCCCAGAAAAGTGGTTTATTTTTTAATATGAGAAAACAACCCCGTAAGAGGGGTATATTTGTCAATATTAGAAAACAACCCCGTATGAGGGGTATCTCTTTCAAAATGAGAGAACAATCGTGTAAGAGGGGTATATTTTTCCATATTATAAAACAACCTCGTAAGAGGGGTATATTTGTCAATATTAAAAAATAACATCATAAGAGGGGTATATCTGTCCAAATGAGAAAGCAACCCCGTAAGAGGGGTATATTTGTCAATATTATAAACCAACCCCGTAAGAGGGGTATAATTGTCAATATCAGAAAATAGCCACGTAAGAGGGGTATATTTGTCAATATTAGAAAACAACCACGTAAGAGAAATATGTCTTTCAAAATGAGAAAACAACCCCAAAAAAGCAGTATATTTTTTAATATGAGAAAACAACCCCGTAAGGGGTATATTTATCAATATTTGAAAATAACCCCGTAAGAAGGGTATATTTGTCAATATTAAAAGACAACCCTGTAAGGGAGGTATATTGTCAATATTAGAAAACAACCCCGTAAGAGGAGTATATTTGTCAATATTAGAAAACGACACCGTAAAAGGGGTATATCTTTCAAGATGAGAAAATAACCCCAAAAAAATGGTCTATTTTTTAATATGAGAAAACAACCCCGTAAGAGGGTATATTTCTACGTATTAGAAAACAACCCCATACGAGGGGGTATATCTTTCAAAATGAGAAAACAACCCCAAAAAAGGAGTATATTTTTTAATATGACAAAACAACACCGTAAGAGGGGTATATTTGTCAATATTAGAAACAACATCGCAAGAGGGGTATATCTTTGAAAATGAGAAAACAACCCCAAAAAAGTGGTATATTTTTTAATATGAGAAAACAACCCCGTAAGACGGGTATATTTGTCAATATTAGAAAATAACCCCGTATGAGGGGTATCTCTTTCAAAATGAGAGAATAATCGTGTAAGAGGGGCATATTTGTCCATATTATAAAACAACCTCGTAAAAGGGGTATATTTGTTAATATCAGAAAATAACCCCGTAAGAGGGGTATATCTGTCAAAATGAGAAAACAACCCCGTAAGAGGGGTATAACAACGCCGTAAGAGGGGTATATTTGTCAATATTAGAAAACAACCCCGTAAGAGAAATATGTTTTTCAAAATGAGAAAACAACCCCAAAAAAGTGGTATATTTTTTAATATGAGAAAACAACCCCGTAAGAGGGGTATATTTGTGAATATTAGAAAACAACCCCGTATGAGGGGTATTTCTTTCAAAATGAGAGAACAATCGTGTAAGAGGGGTATATTTTTCCATATTATAAAACAACCTCGTAAGAGGGGTATATTTGTCAATATTAAAAAATAACATCATAAGAGGGGTATATCTGTCAAAATGAGAAAGCAACCGCGTAAGAGGGGTATATTTGTCAATATTATAAACCAACCCCGTAAGAGGGGTATAATTGTCAATATTAGAAAATAGCCACGTAAGAGGGGTATATTTGTCAATATTAGAAAATAACCACGTAAGAGGAATATGTCTTTCAAAATGAGAAAACAACCCCAAAAATGCGGTATATTTTTTAATATGAGAAAACAACCCCGTAAGGGGTATATTTATCAATATTAGAAAATATCCCCGTAAGAAGGGTATATTTGTCAATATTAAAAGACAACCCCGTAAGAGGAGTATATTTGTCAATATTAGAAAACAACCCCGTAAGAGGATTATATTTGTCAATATTAGAAAACGACACCGTAAAAGGGGTATATCTTTCAAAATGAGAAAATAACCCAAAAAAAGTGATCTATTTTTTAATATAAGAAAACAACCCCGTAAGAGGGTATATTTGTACGTATTAGAAAACAACCCCGTACGACGGGTATATCTTTCACAACGAGAAAACAACCCCAAAAAAGTAGTATATTTTTTAATATGACAAAACAACACCGTAAGAGGGGTATATTTGTCAATATTAGAAAATAACCCCGTAAGAAGGGTATATTTGTCAATATTAAAAGACAACCCTGTAAGGGAGGTATATTGTCAATATTAGAAAACAACCCCGTAAGAGGAGTATATTTGTCAATATTAGAAAACGACACCGTAAAAGGGGTATATCTTTCAACATGAGAAAATAACCCCAAAAAAGTGGTATATTTTTTAATATGAGAAAACAACCCCGTAAGAGGGGGTATATCTTTCAACATGAGAAAACAACCCCAAAAAAGTGGTATATTTTTTAATATGAGAAAACAACCCCGTAAGAGGGGTATATTTGTCAATATTAGAAAACAACCCCGTAAGTGCAGTATATCTTTCAACATGAGAAAACAACCCCAAAAAAGTGGTATATTTTTTAATATGAGAAAACAACCCCGTAAGAGGGGTATATTTGTCAATAATAGAAAACAACCCCGTGAGAGGGGTATGTTTGTCAATATTAGAAAACAACCCCGTAAGAGGGGTATATTTGTCAATATTAGAAAACAACCCCGTAAGAGGGGTATATTTGTCAATATTAAAAAATAACATCATAAGAGGGTATATCCGTCAAAATGAGAAAAGCAACCACAGAAGAGGGGTATATATTTGTCAATATTAGAAAACAACCCCGTAAGAGGGGTATATTTGTCAATATTAGAAAATAACCACGTAAGAGGGGTATATTTGTCAATATTAGAAAATAACCACGTAAGAGGGGTATGTCTTTCAAAATGAGAAAACAATCCCAAAAAAGTGGTATATTTTTTAATATGAGAAAACAACCCCGTAAGAGGGGTATATTTATCAATATTAGAAAATAACCCCGTAAGAGGGGTATATTTGTCAATATTAAAAAACAACCCCGTAAGAGGGGTATATTTGTCAATATTAGAAAACAACCCCGTAAGAGGGTTATATTTGTCAATATTAGAAAACAACCCCGTAAAAGGGGTATATCTTTCAAAATGAGAAAACAACCCAAAAAAGTGGTATATTTTTTAATATAAGAAAACAACCCCGTAAGAGGGTATATTTGTACGTATTAGAAAACAACTCGCACGAGGGTATATCTTTCACAACGAGAAAACAACCCCAAAAAAGTAGTATATTTTTTAATATGACAAAACAACACCGTAAGAGGGGTATATTTGTCAATATTAGAAAATAACCCCGTAAGAAGGGTATATTTGTCAATATTAAAAGACAACCCTGTAAGGGAGGTATATTGTCAATATTAGAAAACAACCCCGTAAGAGGAGTATATTTGTCAATATTAGAAAACGACACCGTAAAAGGGGTATATCTTTCAAAATGAGAAAATAACCCCAAAAAAATGGTCTATTTTTTAATATGAGAAAACAACCCCGTACGAGGGGGTATATCTTTCAAACCGAGAAAACAACCCCAAAAAAGGAGTATATTTTTTAATATGACAAAACAACACCGTAAGAGGGGTATATTTGTCAATATTAGAAACAACATCGCAAGAGGGGTATATCTTTGAAAATGAGAAAACAACCCCAAAAAAGTGGTATATTTTTTAATATGAGAAAACAACCCCGTAAGACGGGTATATTTGTCAATATTAGAAAACAACCCCGTATGAGGGGTATTTCTTTCAAAATGAGAGAACAATCGTGTAAGAGGGGTATATTTTTCCATATTATAAAACAACCTCGTAAGAGGGGTATATTTGTCAATATTAAAAAATAACATCATAAGAGGGGTATATTTGTCAAAATGAGAAAGCAACCGCGTAAGAGGGGTATATTTGTCAATATTATAAACCAACCCCGTAAGAGGGGTATAATTGTCAATATCAGAAAATAGCCACGTAAGAGGGGTATATTTGTCAATATTAGAAAACAACCACGTAAGAGGAATATGTCTTTCAAAATGAGAAAACAACCCCAAAAAATGCGACATTTTTAATATGAGAAAACAACCCCGTAAGGGGTATATTTATCAATATTAGAAAATATCCCCGTAAGAAGGGTATATTTGTCAATATTAAAAGACAACCCCGTAAGAGGAGTATATTTGTCAATATTAGAAAACAACCACGTAAGAGGATTATATTTGTCAATATTAGAAAACGACACCGTAAAAGGGGTATATCTTTCAAAATGAGAAAATAACCCAAAAAAAGTGATCTATTTTTTAATATAAGAAAACAACCCCGTAAGAGGGTATATTTGTACGTATTAGAAAACAACCCCGTACGACGGGTATATCTTTCACAACGAGAAAACAACCCCAAAAAAGTAGTATATTTTTTAATATGACAAAACAACACCGTAAGAGGGGTATATTTGTCAATATTAGAAAATAACCCCGTAAGAAGGGTATATTTGTCAATATTAAAAGACAACCCTGTAAGGGAGGTATATTGTCAATATTAGAAAACAACCCCGTAAGAGGAGTATATTTGTCAATATTAGAAAACGACACCGTAAAAGGGGTATATCTTTCAAAATGAGAAAATAACCCCAAAAAAATGGTCTATTTTTTAATATGAGAAAACAACCCCGTACGAGGGGGTATATCTTTCAAACCGAGAA
Organism: Ricinus communis; assembly: GCF_019578655.1. Classification (NCBI taxonomy): domain Eukaryota; kingdom Viridiplantae; phylum Streptophyta; class Magnoliopsida; order Malpighiales; family Euphorbiaceae; genus Ricinus; species Ricinus communis. The sequence continues at coordinate 7,012,851 of NC_063258.1, forward strand.
AACAACCCCAAAAAAGGAGTATATTTTTTAATATGACAAAACAACACCGTAAGAGGGGTATATTTGTCAATATTAGAAACAACATCGCAAGAGGGGTATATCTTTGAAAATGAGAAAACAACCCCAAAAAAGTGGTATATTTTTTAATATGAGAAAACAACCCCGTAAGACGGGTATATTTGTCAATATTAGAAAATAACCCCGTATGAGGGGTATCTCTTTCAAAATGAGAGAATAATCGTGTAAGAGGGGCATATTTGTCCATATTATAAAATAACCTCGTAAAAGGGGTATATTTGTTAATATCAGAAAATAACCCCGTAAGAGGGGTATATCTGTCAAAATGAGAAAACAACCCCGTAAGAGGGGTATATTTGTCAATATTATAAAACAACCCCGTAAGAGGGATATAATTGTCAATATCAGAAAACAACGTCGTAAGAGGGGTATATTTGTCAATATTAGAAAACAACCCCGTAAGAGAAATATGTTTTTCAAAATGAGAAAACAACCCCAAAAAAGTGGTATATTTTTTAATATGAGAAAACAACCCCGTAAGAGGGGTATATTTGTGAATATTAGAAAACAACCCCGTATGAGGGGTATCTCTTTCAAAATGAGAGAACAATCGTGTAAGAGGGGTATATTTTTCCATATTATAAAACAACCTCGTAAGAGGGGTATATTTGTCAATATTAAAAAATAACATCATAAGAGGGGTATATCTGTCAAAATGAGAAAGCAACCGCGTAAGAGGGGTATATTTGTCAATATTATAAACCAACCCCGTAAGAGGGGTATAATTGTCAATATCAGAAAAGAGCCACGTAAGAGGGGTATATTTGTCAATATTACAAAACAACCACGTAAGAGGAATATGTCTTTCAAAATGAGAAAACAACACTAAAAAAGCGGTATATTTTTTAATATGAGAAAACAACCCCGTAAGGGGTATATTTATCAATATTAGAAAATATCCCCGTAAGAAGGGTATATTTTTCAATATTAAAAGACAACCCCGTAAGAGGGGTATATTTGTCAATATTAGAAAACAATCCCGTAAGAGGATTATATTTGTCAATATTAGAAAACGACACCGTAAAAGGGGTATATCTTTCAAAATGAGAAAATAACCCCAAAAAAGTGATCTATTTTTTAATATAAGAAAACAACCCCGTAAGAGGGTATATTTGTACATATTAGAAAACAACCCCGTACGAGGGGTATATCTTTTACAACGAGAAAACAACCCCAAAAAAGTAGTATATTTTTTAATATGACAAAACAACACCGTAAGAGGGTTATATTTGTCAATATTAGAAACAATATCGCAAGAGGGGTATATCTTTGAAAATGAGAAAACAACCCCAAAATAGTGGTATATTTTTTAATATGAGAAAACAACCCCGTAAGACGGGTATATTTGTCAATATTACAAAACAATCCCGTATGAGGGGTATCTCTTTTAAAATGAGAGAACAATCGTGTAAGAGGGGCATATTTGTCCATATTATAAAACAACCTCGTAAGAGGGGTATATTTGTCAATATCAGAAAACAACCCCGTAAGAGGGGTATATCATTCAAAATGAGAAAACAACCCCGTAAGAGAGGTATATTTGTCAATATTATAAAATAACCCCGTATGAGGTGTATCTCTTTCAAAATGAGAGAACAATCATGTAAGAGGGGTATATTTCTCCATATTATAAAACAACCTCGTAAGAGGGGTATATTTGTCAATATTAATAAACAACACCATAAGAGGGGTATATCTGTCAAAATGAGAAAGCAACCCCGTAAGAGGGGTATATTTGTCAATATTATAAACCAACACCGTAAGAGGGGTATAATTGTCAATATCAGAAAACAACGCCGTAAGAGGGGTATATTTGTCAATATTAGAAAACAACCCCGTAAGAGAAATATGTCTTTCAAAATGAGAAAACAATCCCAAAAAAGCGGTATATTTTTTAATATTAGAAAACAACCCCGTAAGGGGTATATTTATCAATATTAGAAAATATCCTCGTAAGAAGGGTATATTTGTTAATATTAGAAGACAATCCCGTAAGAAGGGTATATTTGTCAATATTAGAAAACAACCCCGTAAGAGGGGGTATATCTTTCACAACGAGAAAACAACCCCAAAAAAGTAGTATATTTTTTAATATGACAAAACAACACCGTAAGAGGGGTATATTTGTCAATATTAGGAACAACATCGCAAGAGCGGTATATCTTTGAAAATGAGAAAACAACCCCAAAAAAGTGGTATATTTTTTAATATGAGAAAACAACCCCGTAAGACGGGTATATATGTCAATATTAGAAAACAATCCCGTATGAGGGGTATCTCTTTCAAAATGAGAGAACAATCGTGTAAGAGGGGCATATTTGTCCATATTATAAAACAACATCGTAAGAGGGGTATATTTGTCAATATCAGAAAACAACCCCGTAAGAGGGGTATATCATTCAAAATGAGAAAACAACCCCGTAAAAGGGGTATATTTGTCAATATTATAAAACAACCCCATATGAGGGGTATCTCTTTCTAAATGAAAGAACAATCGTGTAAGAGGGGTATATTTCTCCATATTATAAAACAACCTCGTAAGAGGGGTATATTTGTCAATATTAAAAAACAACACCGTAAGAGGGTTATATCTGTCAAAATGAGAAAGCAACCCCGTAAGAGTGGTGTATTTGTCAATATTATAAACGAACCCCGCAAGAGGGATATAATTGTCAATATCAGAAAATAACCCCGTAAGAGGGGTATATTTGTCAATATTAGAAAACAAACCCGTAAGAGGAATATGTCTTTCAAAATGAGAAAACAATCCCAAAAAAGCGGTATATTTTTAAATATGAGAAAACAACCCCGTAAGGGGTATATTTATCAATATTAGAAAATATCCCCGTATGAAGGGTATATTTGTCAATATTAGAAGACAACCCCGTAAGAGGGGTATATTAGTCAATATTAGAAAACAACCCCGTAAGAGGAGTATATTTATGAATATTAGAAAATGACACCGTAAAAGGGGTATATCTTTCAAAATGAGAAAATAACCCAAAAAAAGTGGTTTATTTTTTAATATGAGAAAACAACCCAGTAAGAGGGTATATTTGAACATATTAGAAAACAACCCCGTAAGAGGGGGTATATCTTTCACAATGAGAAAACAACCCCAAAAAAGTAGTATATTTTTTAATATGACAAAACAACACCATAAGAGGGGTATATTTGTCAATATTAGAAACAACATCGCAAGAGGGGTATATCTTTGAAAATGAGTAAACAACCCCAAAAAAGTGGTATATTTTTTAATATGAGAAAGCAACCCCGTAAGACGGGTATATTTGTCAATATTAGAAAATAACCCCGTATGAGGGGTATCTCTTTCAAAATGAGAGAACAATCGTGTAAGAGGGACATATTTGTCCATATTATAAAACAACCTCGTAAGAGGGGTATATTTGTCAATATCAGAAAACAACCCCGAAAGAGGGGTATATCTGTCAAAATGAGAGAACAACCCCATAAGAGGGGTATATTTGTCAATATTATAAAACAACCCCGTAAGATTGATATAATTGTCAATATCAGAAAACAACGCCGTAAGAGGGGTATATTTGTCAATATTAGAAAACAACCCCGTAAGAGAAATATGTCTTTCAAAATGAGAAAACAACCCCAAAAAAGTGGTATATTTTTTAATATGAGAAAACAACACTGTAAGAGGGGTATATTTGTCAATATTAGAAAATAACCCCGTAAGAAGGGTATATTTGTAAATATTAGAAGACAAGCCCGTAAGGGGGTATATTTGTCAATATTAGAAAACAACCCCGTAAGAGGAGTACATTTGTGAATATTAGAAAATGACCCCGTAAGAGGGATATATCTTTCAAAATAAGAAGACTACCCGAAAAAGTAGTATATTTTTTAATATGAGAAAATAACCCCACAAGAGAGGTATATTTGTCAATATTAGAAAATAACCCTGTATGAGGGATATATCTTTCAAAATGAGAAAACAACCCCGTAAGAGGGGTATATTTGTCAATATTAGAATACAGACCCGTAAGAGCGGTATATTTGTCAATATGAGAAAACGACCCCGTAAGAAGGGTATATTTGTTAATATCAGAAAACAACCGCGTAAGACGAGTATATTTGTCAATATTAGAAAATAACCCCGTAAGAGGGTTATATTTCTCAATATCGTAAGACAATCCCGTAAAAGGGTTATATCTTTCAAAATGAGAAAACAACCCAGTAAGAGTGGTATATTTATCAATATTAGAAAACAACCCCATAAGAGGGGTATATCTTTGAAAATGAGAGAACAACCCCAAATAAAGGTGTATTTTTTTCATATAAGAAAACAATCCTGTAAGACGGGTATATTTGTCAATACGAGAAAACAACACCGTAAAGAGGGATATTTCTTTGAAAAAGAGAAAACAACCCCAAAAGAGATATATTTTTTAATATGAGAAAATAACCCCGTAAGAGGGGTATAGTTTTTCAATTTGAGAAAACAAACTTGTAAGAAGGGTATATTTGTCAATATGAGAAAATAACCCCGTAAGTGGGGTATATTTGTCAATATTAGAAAATAACCTCGTAAGAGGGGGTATATCTTTCACAATGAGAAAACAACCGAAAAAAGTGGCATATTTTTTAATATGACAAAACCACACCGTAAGATGGCTATATTTGTCAATATTAGAAACAACATCGCAAGAGGGGTATATCTTTCAAAATGAGAAAATAACTCCAAAAAGTGGTATATTTCTTAATATTAGAAAACATCCCCGTAGGAGGGGTATATTTGTCAATATTACAAAACAACCGTGTAAGAGGAGTATATTTGTCAATATTAGAAAACAACCCCGTAAGAGGGTATATTTATCAATATAAGAAAACAATACCGTAAGAGGGGTATATCTTTCAAAATGAGAAAACAACCCCAAAAAGGTGGTATATATTTTAATATGAGAAAACAACACCGTAAGAGGGATATATTTGTTAATATTAGAAAACAACCCTAAAAAAGTAGAATATTTGTAAATATTAGAAAACAACCACGTAAGAGGGGTACATTTATCAATATTAGAAAACAACCCCGTAAGAGGGGTATATTTGTCAATATTAGAAAATAACCCGTAAGAGGGGTATAATTATAAATATTAGAAAACAACCCCGTCAAAGGGGTATATTTGTCAATATTTGAGGATAACCCTGTAAGAAGGGTATATTAGTCCATTTAGAAAATAACCCCAGAAGAGGGGTATATTTGTCAATATTAGAAAACAACCCCGTAAGAGGGGTATATTTGTAAATATTAGAAAACAACCCCGTAAGAGGGGTATATTTGTCAATATTTGAAAGTAACCTTATAAGAAGGGTATATTTGTCAATTTCAGAAAATAACCCCGTAAGAGGGGTATATTTGTCAATATTAGAAAAAACCCCATAAGAGGGGTATGTTTGCCAATATGAGATAACAACCCCGTAAGAAGGGTATATTTGTTAATATGAGAAAACAACCCCGTAAGAGGGGTATATTTGTGAATATAAGAATACAACCCTATAAGAGAGGTATTTTTGTCAATATTAGAAAACAACCCCGAATGATGGTTATAATTGTCAATATTAGAAAACAACACCATTAGAGGGGTATATTTGTCAATATGAGAAAACAACCTCGTAAGAGGGGTATATTTGTCAATATTAGAAAATAACCCCATAAGAGGGGTATATGTTCAAAATGAGAAAACAACACCAAAAAAGTGGTATATTTTTTAATATGAGAAAACAAACTCGTAAGAGGGTTATGTTTGTCAATTATGAGAATACAACCCCGTAAGAGGGATATATCTTTGAAAATGAGAAAAGAACCCCAAAAAAGTAGCATATTTTTTTATATGAGAAAATAACCCCGTAAGAGAGGTATATTTGTCAACATTAGAAAATAATCCCGTATGAGCGGTATCTCTTTCAAAATGAGAAAATAACCCCATAAGAGGGGTATATTTGTCAATATTAGAATACAAACCCGTAAGAGCGGTATATTTGTCAATATGAGAAAACGACCCCGTAAGAAGGGTATATTTGTTAATATCAGAAAACAACCGCGTAAGACGAATATATTTATCAATATTAGAAAATAACCCCGTAAGAGGGTTATATTTGTCAATATCGTAAGACAATCCCGTAAAAGGGTTATATTTGTCAATATGAGAAAACAACCCCGTAAGAAGGATATATCTTTCAAAATGAGAAGACAACCCAAAAAGTAGTATATTTTTTAATATGAGAAAATAACCCCACTAGAGGGGTATATTTGTCAATATTAGAAAATAACCCTGTATGAGAGATATATCTTTCAAAATGAGAAAACAACCCAGTAAGAGGGGTATATTTATCAATATTAGAAAACAACTCCGTAAGAGGGGTATATCTTTGAAAATGAGAAAACAACCCCAAATAAAGGTGTATTTTTTTCATATAAGAAAACAACTCCTGTAAGAGGGGTATATTTGTCAATACGAGAAAACAACACCGTAAAGAGGGATATTTTTTTGAAAAAGAGAAAACAACCCCAAAAGAGATATATTTTTTAATATGAGAAAATAACCCCGTAAGAGGGGTATAGTTTTTCAATTTGAGAAAACAAACCTGTAAGAAGGGTATATTTGTCAATATGAGAAAACAACCCCGTAAGAGGGGTATATTTGTCAATATTAGAAAACAACCCCGTAAGAGGGGGTATATCTTTCACAATGAGAAAACAACCGAAAAAAGTGGCATATTTTTTAATATGACAAAACAACACCGTAAGATGGCTATATTTGTCAATATTAGAAACAACATCGCAAGAGGGGTATATCTTTCAAAATGAGAAAGTAACCCTAAAAAAGTGGTATATTTCTTAATATTAGAAAATAACCCCGTAGGAGGGGTATATTTGTCAATATTACAAAACAACCGTGTAAGAGTAGTATATTTGTCAATATTAGAAAATAACCCCGTAAGAGGGTATATTTATCAATATAAGAAAATAATACCGTAAGAGGGGTATATCTTTCAAAATGTGAAAACAACCCCAAAAAGGTGGTATATATTTTAATATGAGAAAACAACACCGTAAGAGGGGTATATTTGTAAATATTAGAAAACAACCCCGCAAGAGGGATATATCTTTCAAAATGAGAAAACAACCTTAAAAAAGTAGAATATTTGTAAATATTAGAAAACAACCACGTAAGAGGGGTACATTTATCAATATTAGAAAACAACCCCGTAAGAGGGGTATATTTGTCAATATTAGAAAACAACCCCGTAAGAGGGGTATATTCGTAAATATTAGAAAATAACCCCGTCAAAGGGGTATATTTGTCAATATTTGAGGATAACCCTGTAAGAAGGGTATATTAGTCAATTTAGAAAATAACCCCAGAAGAGGGGTATATTTGTCAATATGAGAAAACAACACCGTAAAGAGGGATATTTCTTTGAAGAAGAGAAAACAACCCCAAAAGAGATATATTTTTTAATATGAGAAAATAACCCCGTAAGAGGGGTATATTTTTCAATTTGAGAAAAACAACCTGTAAGAAGGGTATACTTGTCAATATGGGAAAACAACCCCGTAAGAGGGGTATATTTGTCAATATTAGAAAATAACCCCGTAAGAGGGGGTATATCTTTCACAATGAGAAAACAACCCCAAAAAAGTAGTATATTTTTTAATATGACAAAACAACACTGTAAGAGGGGTATATTTGTCAATATTAGAAACAACATCGCAAGAGGGGTGTATATCTTTGAAAATGAGATAACAACCCCAAAAAAGTGGTATATTTTTTAATATGAGAAAACAACCCCGTAAGACGGGTATATTTGTCAATATTAGAAAACAACCCCGTAAGAGGGGTATATTTATCAATATTATAAAACAATCCCGTAAGAGGGGTATAATTGTCAATATCAGAAAATAACGCCGTAAGAGGAGTATATTTATCAATATTAGAAAACAACCCCGTAAGAGAAATATGTCTTTCAAAATGAGAAAACAACCCCAAAAAAGTGGAATATTTTTTAATATGAAGACAACCCTGTAAGAGGGGTATATTTGTTAATATTAGAAGACAAGCCCGTAAGAGAGGTATATTTTTCAATATTAGAAAACAACCCTGTATGAGGAGTATATTTTTGAATATTAGAAAATGAACCCGTGAGAGGGGTATATCTTTCAAAATGAGAAAATAACCCCAAAAAAGTGGTCTATTTTTTAATATAACAAAACAACCCCATAAGAGGGGTATATTTGTACATATTAAAATAATCACCCCGTATAAGGGGTATCTCTTTCAAAATGAGAAAATAACCCCGTAAAAGGGGTATATTTATCAATATCAGAAAACAACCCCGTGAGAGGGATATATGTGTCAATATTAGAAAACAACACTGTAAGAGGGATATATTTGTCAATATTAGAAAACAATCTCATAAGAGGGGGTATATATTTCACAATGAGAAAATATCCCAAAAAACATGGTATATTTTTTAATATGAAGAACAATAATACCGTAAGAGTGGGTATATATTTTCAATATTAAACAATCATGTGAGGGTATATCTTCAAATGAGAAAACAACCCCAAAAAGTGGTATATTTCTTAATATTAGAAAACAACCCCGTAGGGGGTATATTTGTCAATATTAGAAACAACCTGGTAAGAGGTTATGTTGTCAATATTAGAACAACCCCGTGGAAGAGGGTATATTTATCAATATAAGAAAAAACTACCGAAAAAAAATAGAGGGGTATATCTTTCAAAATGACAAAACAACCTCAAAAGGTGATTATATATTTTAATGGAAAACAACCACCGTAAGAGGGGTATATTGTCATAATGAAACAACCTAAAAAGAGTGGTATATTTGTCAATATGAAAACAACGGGAGGTAGTAGGTATTATCAATGAAAACAACCAGAGGGTATATGTTGTCATTAGAAACAAATCCGTGGAAGAGGATATATATTTGTAATTATTAAAAAACTCCGAATCAAAGTGTATATTTGTCAATATTTGAGGATAACTTCGCGTAAGAAGAGGGGTATTAGTCACTCCTAGATATGTCAATATTGAAAACAAACGTCGGAGGATATGTTGTCAATATTAGAAGAAAACAGACCTCAAAGAGGGTATATTTATCAATATAGTACTAAGAAGAGTATTAGATTTAAACAACCCGTAAGAGAGGATATTTGTCAATATTAGAAAAAACTCATAAGAAGGGGTATATTGTTAATATGAGAGGGTATATTTGTCAATATGAAGAAAACTCGTAATAAGAGGGGTATATTTGTGCAATATGGAAAACAAACCCCGTAAGAGGATTGTTAAATGAGAAAACAACCTAAGGAGGGTATATTTGTCAATATTTGAAAACAACCTCAAGAAGAGGTATATTGTCAATTCGGAAAAACAACCCTATAAGAGGGATATATAATATTAGGAAAATAACTCAGAGAGGGGTATATTGTGTCAATATGTAGAAAACAACGTAGAGAGAGGTATATTTGTATAAATTAGAAACAACCATTCTACAAGAAGGGTATATTTGTGCCAATATTGAGAACAATATAACGTAGGGAATGGTTATATTTTACAATATGATGAAAACAACCTCAAGAGGGTATATTTGTCAATATGAAAACAACCTTGAGAAAACAAGACCCCGAAGGTTATATTTGTGAATATTCAACCAAGATTATTTTGGAGATATATTGTTATCAAAAGAAAACACCCACCTAAGGGTGTATTTGTCAATATAAGAAAATACCCCTTTGAAGAAAACAGTAAGGGGGTTAATAATATTAGAAAACAAAACTCTCCAAGAGGGTATATTGTCAAATTAGAGAGAACAATCTTTGTCAAATTAGAGGTATATTTGTCAATATTAAAAACAACCTCAGTGTAGGGGGGTATATATATTTGTCAAATATTAGAAAACAACCTCGTAAGGGTATTTGTCAACATTAGAAAACAACCTCGTAAGAGGGGTATTATTATTAATATGAGAAAACAAACCCGTAGGGTATATTTGTCAAATAAAAACAACCTCATTTATGTAGTATATTTTTAATATCTTCAAGAGGGGTATAATTAAGAGGTATATTTGTACATATTAGAAAACAAGGTGGTATATTTGTCATTTGAAACAACCTAGGGGTAAAAGGGTGTTATTTGTTAATATTAGAAAATAACCCGTAAAGGTATATATCTTTCAAAATGAGAAAACAACCCCAAAAAGTAGTACATTTTTAATATAAGAAAACACAACACGTAAGGGGTATATTGTAATATTTTAGAAAACACCCTCCCGTGTAGGTATATTTGTTAATATTAGAAACAACCACGTAAAAGGGTGTTATATTATCAATAATTAGAGAAACAACTTAAGAGGTATATCTTTCAAATGAGAAAACAACTCTCAAAATGGGTATATTTCTCAATACAGAAAACAACCAAAGGGAGGGGTATTTGTCATTAAAATTAAAAACACCCCGTAAGAGGGGTATATTTGTCAATATTAAAAAACCACAAGAGGGATATATTTGTCAATATTAGAAAACAACCTCATAAGAGGGTATCTCTTCAAAATGAGAAAACAACTCCTAAAACAAACCCCAGATGGTAAGTATTGTTAATATGAGAAAACAACCCCGTAAGAGGGGTATATTTTGTCAATATAGAAAACAACTCATAAGGTGTTATATTGTCAATATTAAAACAACTGTAAGAGGGGTATATCTCAAAATGAGAAAACAACCCCAAAAAGTGGTATATTTTTAATATGAGAAAACAACTCTGTATTTGAGACCTGTAAGAGGGTATATTCTTTGAAAATGAGAAAACAACTCCAAAAAACTGGTATATCTTTTAATATTACAAAACAACCCCGTAAGAGGGTTATATTTGTCAACACTAGAAAATAACCCCGTATGAGAGGTATCTCTTTCAAAATGAGAAAACAACCGTGTAAGAGTGGTATATTTGTCAATAATGAGAATACAACACCGTAAGAGGGATATATCTTTGAAAATGGGAAAACAACCCCAAAAAAGTGGTATATTTTTTTAAATGAGAAAACAACCCCATAAGAGGGGTATATTTGTCTAAATTAGAAAAAAATCCCGTATGAAGGATATCTCTTTCAAAATGAGAAAACAACCCCGTAAGAGGTGTATATTTGTCAATATGATGAAAAACAACCCCTCAGTCAATAAGGTATATTTGTCAATATGGAACAAACGTAAGAGGGTATATGTCCATATTAGAAAACAACCTCATCATAAGGAGGGTATATTTGTCAATATGAGAAAACAACCCGTAAAGGGATATCTTTCAAAATGAGAAAACACCCTCACTTTGAAGAGGGATATATCTTTCATGAGAATATATCTTTCAAAAGAAGACACCTCCAAGTAGAGGGGTATATTGTCAATATCATAGAAAACAACCCCGAAAACAACCTAGAAATTTTTGAAATATTACCGAAAACAATGAGGTATATCTTTAATATAAAAACAACTACCCTGAAGGGGTATATTTGTCAATATCATAAACAACCCCGTAAGAGGGGTATATTTTTTATATTAGAAAACAAGCCTAAAAGGGGTATATTTGTCATATATTAAAAACAACTCTGTAAGAGAGCTATATCTATCAAAATATTAGAAAACAACCCCGTTAAAATGGTATATTTGTCAATATGAAAACAACCCATAAAGGGTATTTATCCCTTGTTTATGTTGTTAATGTTAGAAAACAACCCCGTAAGAAGGGTATATCTTTCAAAATGAGAAAACAACCTCCAAAAAGGGGTATATTTTTTAATATGAGAAAACAACCCCGTAAAAGGGGTATATTTGTCAATATTAGAACACAATCCCGTAAGAGGGGTATATCTTTCAAAATGAGGAAACAACCCCAAAAAAGCGGTATATGTTTAATATTAGAAAACAACCTCGTATGGAGGGTATATCTTTCAAAATGAGAAAACAACCCCGTAAGAGGGGTATATTTTGTTAACAACCCCGTAAGAGGGGTATATTTTGTTAATATTAGAAAACATCCCCGTAAGAGGGCTATATTTTTAAATATTAGAAGACAACCCCGTAAGAGGGGTATATTTGTCAATATTAGAAAAGAACGCCGTAAAAGGGATATATTTATCAATATTAGAAAACGACCCCGTAAGAGGGGTATATCTTTCAAAATGAGAAAATAACCCCAAAAAAGTGATTTATTTTTTAATATTAGAAAACAACACCGTAAGAGGGCTATATTTGTAAATATTAGAAAACAACCCCGTAAGAGGGTATATTTGTCAATATTAGAAAATAAACCCGTAAGAGGGGTATGTTTGTCAATATTATAAAACAACCCCGTAAGAAGGGTATATCTTTCAACATTAGAAAACAACCCCAAAAAATGGTTTATTTTATAATATGAGAAAACAACCCCTTAAGAGGGGTATGTTTGTCAATATTAGAAAACAACCCCGTAAGAGGGGTATATCTTTCCATATGAGAAAACAACCCCAAAAAGTGGTATATTTTTTAATATGAGAAAACAACCCCGTAAAGTGGTCTATTTGTCAATATTAGAAAACAACCCCGTAAGAGGGGTATATTTATCAATATTAGCAAACAACCCCGTAAGAGGGATATATTTTTCAAAATGAGAAAACAACACCAAAAAAGCAGTATATCTTTAATACTAGAAAACAATCCCGTAAGAGGGGCATATTTATAAATATTAGAAAAAAACCCCGTATGGAGGATATATCTTTCAAAATGAGAAAACAACCCGTAGGTGTGAAAATATTAAGGTATATCATTTGTAAATATTAGAAAACAACCCCATAAGAGGGGTATATCTTTCAATATTAGAAAAGAACGCCGTAAGAAAGGTATATTTGTTAATATGAGAAAACAACTCCGTAAAAGGGGTATAATTATCAATATTAGAAAACAACCCCGTTAGAGGGGTATATTTGTCAATATGAGAAAACAACCCCGTCAGTGGGGTATATTTGTCCCGTAAAAGGGGATATATTTGTCAATGTTAGAAAACAACCCCGTAAGAAGGATATATCTTTCAAAATGAGAGAATAACCCCCAAAAAGGGATATATTTTTTAAAATAAGAAAATTAACCTGTAAGAGGGGTATGTTTGTCAATATTATAAAATAACACCGTAAGAGGGATATATCTTTCAACATTAGAAAACAACCCCAAAAAATAGTTTATTTTACAATATGAGAAAACAACCCCGTAAGAGGGGTATATTTGTCAATATTAGAAAACAACCCCGTAAGAGTGATATATCTTTAAAAATGAGAAGACAACCCCAAAAACATGGTATATCTTCTAATATTAGAAAACAACACCGTAAGAGGGGTATATTTGTCAATATTAGAAAATAACCCCGCAAGAGGGATATATTTATCAATATTAGAAAACAACCTCGCAAGAGGGATATCTTTGTCAATATTAGAAAACAACCCCGTAAGAGGGGTATATTTTTCAATATTAGAAAATAACTCCGTAAGAGGGGTATATTTGTCAATATTAGAAAACAACCATGTAAGAGGGGTATATCATTCAAAATAAGAGAACAACCCCAAAAAAGGATATATTTTTAATATGAGAAAACAATCACGTAAGAGGGGTATATTTGTCAATATTAGAAAAGAAACCCTGTAAGAAGTGTATATTTGTCAATATTAAAAACAACCCCATAAGAGGGGTATATCTTTCAAAATGAGAAAACAACCTCAAAAAAGCAGTATATTTTTTAATATCAGAAAACAATCAGGAAGAGGGGTATATTTATCAATATGAGAAGACAATCCCATAAGAGGAGTATATTTGTTAATATTAGAAAACAACCCCGTAAGAGGGGTATATCTTTCAAATTGAGAAAACAACCCCAAAAAAGTGGTATATTTTTTAACTTTAGAAAACAACCCCGTAAGAGGGGTATATTTATCAATATTAGAAAACAACCCTGTAAGAGAGGTGTATCTTTCAAAATGAGAAAACAACCCCAAAAAAGTGGTATATTTTTTAACATGAGAAA